>NW_003298891.1:88069-109277 GCF_000151645.1 Tuber melanosporum
AGCTTATCGTGACTGGGTGCTTACCTTGTCCATTTGTGTGCACAATATCAACGGACTTCATTGTGGCCTTTCCAGAATCTGAGTGCTTGATGAAGATCTGGGTCATTGTTGATAATTTTTCAAAAATGGCACATTTCATCCATCTCACTACAGATGTACCAATCAAGGAACATGCTCTTATATTTCTTAAAAAGATTTGGAGACTTTATAGACTCTCAGAATCAATTATCTCTGACTGAGATAGTCAGTTCATATCAACGTTTCAGGTTAGCTTAATCAGACTACTGGAGGTAAAGCTTATTGTCTCAACTGCGTTCCATCCAGAAACTGATAGTCAGACAGAGAGGTTGAATTAGAACTTGAAACAATATCAGAGAGGTTATTGTACCTACCAGCAGAATGACTAGACATTGTTACTACCCTTCACAAAGTATGCCTATAATACATCCAACTTCAAATCTACTAGGATATTAACTTTTGAGATTAACTATGGATTTACTCCGAGGATGAACTGGTCTGGAATTACCCTGATAATAAACGGATTCATCTGAGTACTGAATTGTTTATCAACTATTGGAAAAAGACATAGCAAAACATACGAGAAATATTACAGAGGATGCTAGAAAGGCAAAGGAAATGGAATGACAAGAAAGGCCTACCATCTCCAGAATATGCCACCTTAGAAGATATTAAATAAGGTAGAGCAATTAAGGCACATTGCTCAATGCAGAATCATGAAAATCTCCATCTCAAGAGATCTATGAAGAAACTAGACCAGAGAATGTTTCACCTATGTGTAGTAAAGAGACCTGTAGGCAGTTGGGTATATGAACTCCAGTTGTCTGCCTGTTGTCGATCTATCTGGTCTTCAATATTGGATAGTTGGAACCATATCCTGAGGGTGAGACTGGGAGAAGGGCAAAGGATGTCCCCATCCCTGATATCATGGAGGATGAGACCAACTATGTTATCATAGGAGAGTTAGACAGCGGGTTGTATGGTATGGCTCAGCCAAGCAGAATTTTCCATATTGGTTTGTCCTGTACCTTATATCGTAGGAAGGCGATGGACCTGAAGAGAACTTGTAGGAGCACTTCGAGATATTAGCAGGAACTAGCATGCAGCTCTTAAGCAATTTTGATAAAAGGTACCCATTGAAACCTCGGGACCATAGGGTTGTATATGTAGCAAGTAGTGAGAATAAGAGAGGTTGTTAGTCTGGTTCAGGTGGAGCCTTATGGAAGAGCAGAGTGATATAACGAGACTTGACACGGTACTATTACTGTTAGCCAAACCTATACCCATAGCAGTGTTAAGAGACTATTGTACTAGGAATAGTGGTTTACCAAAGTCTACTGAATAGAGGTACTGTTGTTAGGTACCTCAGTTGGACATGATATGTCATACTAGGAAGTACATAAGTACTAGTAAGGAGCGGGAATTACCCTACTAGGTAGGGTAACCCAAGGAGTCAATTTGGAAGTTACTCTGAATTGTGAGACAGTGGGTTCTGGTAGAGTTATCCTATCTTTGGACCAGAGCTACCCTTCCTTGGCTCATGGGTTACACTGCTATGGAGCCAAGTTACTCTACCTTGAATGTAACTTGTTACCTAGGGCTTCAGAGGAACTTACTAGATTGTTTGTTACACAGGACTCTGTAGGGTGTTTGAATCTCAAGATCTGTGGATCATTTCCACGCACTCAATTGAGCTCTAAACATGCTGTAACTTGGAGGTGTGGTGGCTAGTACCTCCATGCCGCCCTGCTTTAAGGCCCTAGAATCATGGACTATGGCCTGGAGAGTTGCCATAAGCCTAGTAAAGATCTACAAGTAGAGTCACTCCTGTAATACAGCATACACTCACACTTTCTCTCCAACCAGCAGCAGTCTGTATTGTACATGAGCACATATAGGTCAACCTAGAGAATGGTCTCATAGTGGCTTTGTACAAAATGCACCAGAACTGATGGAGTAATAGTACTTTGAAATAAGAGGTCATAGGTGACATTAGCAGAAGCCTATAGGCGATGTAACCAAAGTCTGTTACCACGCAAGTGTAATAGTATTAGAGAATCATTAAGGACACTGAGACACTAGTCTCAAGTCATGATGAGACCTGCTCTTGGGAGGTTTGACTTTGGGTAGGGCCCAATTGGTAGTCAATCTCTGATGGTGGCAATTTAGAGAGTTTCATGCCTATCATCCGCAATGATATAGAATTGAGTTGAATCATATAGATGTTCAGAAGTTGCAGATGATCATAGAAGACTAAATGTATATGGGTAGAGAGTTCTATAATTGGTATTACATCCTCTCGGACATGTCAGCTTGCTACTAACACGTTTGCATTATATCATATTTTTACTCTGGCAGTTGCATTGTAGATGTAGTAGCTAAAATACTTCTCTGCAGTAGATGTTAGCAAACCACATAGCAGTCTAGTTTGCTATGGAGCATCTTTGGTGCTACCTATAGAGGTGGGCTAGAGAGCCTAGGGAGTTGGGTGCTCACGAATGCAAAGTGGTGATGGAAGCAACTGGCAGTATTTGAAATCGCCTTAAGTATAAGTGAGTTGTTATTAGGAATACCAGACCCTGATACCTAGGAACCACCCTAAGAAGGGTAACCCCACTCAGAATCGGAATCTCTGGTCTCCAACACCCCCCTCCGGCTCCCTTACAAGACCCGCGCGTCATCATATATATTAATCTCAGTCGCGTCCTGTGACTATATTACCACAGAGTTGAAGGTATTAGATTAACACCATATACATCGTCGCCGTCCATCCGACCGCATCCTGTTCACAGGATATATGAGAGGGGACCTTCCGCTAGGCCTGGAAAGTGGAACGGTATAATTCTGTCAACTACTCAGAGGGTTACCTGGCTTCGAGGACATAACACCTTTGGCATGGGCCATAGGTAACAGGACGATTTCGCACAAAGAGATGGTATCAAATGGTAAAGGATCTCTACTAGAGACCAATACATTTACATACACCAGAAGAGTCTAGAACTCCAAAATACACCACCAAAGAAGCCAATGAACTTCAGGGAGTGTTGCAACTAGGTTTTGGAACACGTCGTAGCGATAGGGTGATTCTCAATACTACAATGGTTACTGAAACCTACTACCCAGAGAGCAACTGAGGGTTGCCGACTGAGGGATTAATTACCAATCTGGTGGAATAGCTTCCTGACAGTTAATAGGAAGTCATCCAAAGAAAGTCCATCGGTTGGGTATGGAGTTACAAAGGATCGGAGTCAGATGACCTACGATGATTGTAATGACGACCACCTTTGCAGATATAGCTGTGGATAAAACTGATAATTTTATCAATGGCGAAGACAATTGGAGCCAACTCAGTTTGACTTAAGAACTAGGCCAGAAGTCTACATACTCTGCTAATCGGGATATTACTATTGTGGACAGCATGCTTCCTAAGAAGGAATATCATAATTACCGAAGATGGTGTGATGATTTTCAGAATCCACAGTTGTTCGCACCTTGGAAGAAAACTCGACATTGTGAATCACGATTGAAGAAGTACATAGTGGTATGATAAATAGATATGGTCCGCGAACACTCAGAGGTAGAATATAAATATTGAAGTGCCTCGCAAGCTTTAGACATCATCAAGCAACAGAGAAGAGACCTTAACAATATAATATTGTTTTTACAATTCTACTCTACTTTACTTATTTTACTTCGCTCCTAGTAGTCATAAATGAAACAAGCAAAGTCCGAGCCCTCCTAGACAATCTCCGTCTACAGAAACGAATCTTGATTGGCCTAGACAACTTTGAAGTCTATCAAGTTGTCTCTGCCTAACAGTTGTCCTCTACTCTGGTAATGAACTACCTCTTGAGATCAGGACTTAGTTGAGACAAGCTATAGCTTGATGATATTAAGTTTATGGTTTTGTTTCTTCGAATTCTACTGTTGAGACTTTGACATTTATTATACTTGTTCCCATATGCAGAGGAATTCATCTTGGTGCTGTTGCAACATCAGGATCTATCTTCTCAGCTGGAGCACCGGTTAAAAAAACTATGTAACCTACCCTCATCTTGACTTTCTCTCTCACTTATGACAATGTCCATTTCACTACAAATGAGAATATTAAGTCACGACATTGAACAGCAAGATCTATTCTTTCACCTCATCCAATGTACTACCTCTGTCCACTTGGATATGCCTATCACTCAACTAGTTGTACATCGTCTACCCACCTTTCTGCTACTACTATTATAACCAATCTTACTTCTTTCAATTCCGTGCTTGCTCTGACTTCTAAAAACCCAGCAGCTTACTTCTGATGACAGGTGGTGCTATAATCCAGCCTTCACTATCCTTGTCCGCATCATCCCACAAACCTTTCTTTTTTACCAGTTTTCTCATACACCCCCTTTCACTACTAGAACTAAATGTCAGCTATCACCTAACCCCTCCCTTTAGTGTTCCAATTGAAATAACTTTGAACACTACAATAACATATGTACTTTACCACCTGCTTGCTGGTACTCCGTAATTCCTCATGCACCAAGGGACCTGGCCTGCGTTACGGTTGCTTACTACCTCTATGACCGATACTGCACCGACCCTACCTTGAGATGTATCTACTATGATGGACTTGATTAGTTCCACCTTTTAGTGTGCTCCACTTGCCTCCAATGCACTGAAGTAGTTCTAGAGTGTTTGTAGGATGATAATGTGGTGGATATTGTCAACATTGAAGCTAGCAATGTGCTACCTCCTTATATAAACAGTCCTCAGATTGTTCCCTCTCTTATAACTAGAAGCTGTATTTGTTACCTCTAGTTATCATTTCTATCCTCTTTATCCTCAAATAGAGTATTAATAATATTTGGTATACCTTCATATTATAAGCAATAGTATAGTTTCTTGCTAATTATTTTCTCCAATAACACTGGAACAGGAGGATTTGAAGCAGTAGCTTTCCTTTGTTCTGTTGGAATTAAAGCTTTCTCTATCCTATATGTCCCACTACATGCAAGATTCCTGTACCTTAACTATGAATTATATTATGGCATATGTATATATATATTTATATATAAAAACTTCACGTCACAACCCATTAACCATTTCTGCTACATCTCTGGTGATTGAAATATATTTTCTATTTGTAAAGACCTCAATACCTCATCTCTTCATAAGACTTTTCACATCTGGTCCCTCTCTTCAAAAGGTTACTTAGCCATCACTTTCCATCCTACCCTCTTGTAAGCAGACTACTCTTGTCCTCTGTCATGAGGGCTACACTCTTGGGATCTTCCTCTCCATTTTCCAATATCTTATAATATTAGTATTTATTTCAACAGGGCTCTTGCTTCAGACTAACCTATTATCAGAACAGATAACTCTTTACTCTTGTCCTGCAGGTGACTGCCTTGAATACTGTCGGTGGGATACTATTGTAATAAATTTCTTCTGCATCTCCTGGGAGTTTCTTTGATCTCTACAATAGGCCCTGG
This sequence comes from Tuber melanosporum, assembly GCF_000151645.1. NCBI lineage: Eukaryota > Fungi > Ascomycota > Pezizomycetes > Pezizales > Tuberaceae > Tuber > Tuber melanosporum. Next base: position 93,568 of record NW_003298891.1, read on the forward strand.
TCAGTTTGGCCACTCTCTACCTCTCTGACCTCTAGTGGTGGTAGTATTCTATCAGTTAAGTAATGCAGTTTTTCCAAGATTTTGCGACTACATGTAAGATATTGGAATATACTTGAGACTATTGGGGACCCAAGGAGGACATCTAGTTAAGACATAAACCGATTTGCAATAGCTGTTTCAGCATTTTAATCTAAAGCTTCTGTGTTATCTCCGTGGCTTTAATCGTCTGATACTGTACTACCTCATACCTCTAATATCTGGGTGGCAGATATTCAATAGCTAAATACTATCATCTCTAACTGGCTGGCACATGTCTGCTCTATAGCATCCTACTATCCTTCCTATTATATTTTCATGTCATTAGCCATTTATTCCAGCCCAGTTTAGATGTAGGTCTGCATTCCTTTGTTGTACTGTCAGCTTATTACCTTATCTGGTAGTGAGCTTTCTTATTGCTTCATGTGTTCCTCTTACCCCTGCTGCCAGACTATATGTTTCTGGATATATTTATATAACAAAGTATGAAGAATTACCTGCGCATGGTTTCTGGGACTACCTCAATGCAGTCAACTTGATTATATGCTTTTTGCCTTAAGTTGCCAAGTTGTGTGGTTTACTTTGTTCTGACTCGGTCAATTTGTGTATGTTGAAGGTTGTCATCTGCCATTACGGTTAATTGACATGGGCGTACTTATTTAGGCATGCTCTTGAGGTTGTGTGCATTACAGATTGCTAGCGGGAGGGGACTTTGCAACTAACTGACTTCTGGGTTAAGATTATTCTTAAGACTGACAGGGCCTCGACAGGAGGGGCAGTATCAGTCTACATACAAATAAGTGACTTGACTAATGAACCTTAGCTAGTGTTAGAATACAAATAAAACTGGATTAAAAAAAAAAGTCAGTACCAAAGAATAAAAAGAGCTAATGATTACTAGCCAGCTGCAACTCTATTAAAATGAAGGTTAAAGAAAAAACGATCCTTGATTTGTTACCAAAACGTTCTCTCATTGACAGAAAGTATTTGCTCACTGCTCTACCTTTGACCCTCACTTAGGGATAAAGACAATTTTTACCGTACTATAACTACTGGCAAGGCGAGAGTGGTGGGTATATCGACCATGGTAACAAGGCTCTACAAAGTACTAAAACAGTTAGCCAAACCAATGTCTATATCAGTGTCAAGAGACAACCAGTGGGAATAGTGGTAGACTAAAGTCTACAAAGTAGAGATACTGTTAGTTATGTACTCCAGTGGGATATACTATGCCATTGTAATAAGTACAGAGCTAATAGTAAGAAGAGGTTGTTATCCAACTGAGTATAGTAATCAAAGTAGTCAATTTAGAAGTTATACTAAATAGCTTGACAGTGAGTCTGGGTAGAGTTGTCCTACCTTTGGACCAGAGTTATCCTACCTTGGACTATATGTTACAATACTATGGAGCATGGTTACCCAATCTTGAAAGTAATTGGATCACAATGCTGCAGGAGAAGTTACTAGATTGATTGTTACGCAAGACTAAGTAGGATATTGAAATCACTGGTTGTGCATATCACTCCCGCACGACCAGTTCAGGTTCGAACAAGCTGTTACTTGGTGATGCGGTGCCTAACACCACCTTCTGGCACCTTTATAAATCCCTAGTACCATGCGCTACAACTTGGAAAGTTTTTATACCTCTTGTAAAAGTCTACAAGTAGAGACATGGCAGTAATACGATATACACTCATGGTGTCCGTCTGACTGGAGGCAGTCCGGAGGATATCTGGGAGGGTAAAGGTGAGCCTTGAAAATAGTCTCATAGTGGTTTTGCATAAAACAGACCAGAACTGATTGTGTAACTCCACATTGAAATGAGAAGTAGTAGGTGAAATTTCAGCAGACCTATAGGCAAAATAAGCAAAGTTTATTGCCCTGAAAGTGTAATAATTAGAGAATCATTATGGACTCAGGGACACTAGTCTGAGGTAATAAGTAGACCTGTGTCTAGGAGGGATGACTGTAGATAACATGTATTGGTAGTCAACCACAAAAGGGGTTATTCGATAGAGCTACGTGGCTATCCTGCCGAATGATATTGAATACAGTAGAACCAGATAGGTGTTCAGAGGCTGGGGATCCTTGTGGAAGACTAACAGTAGATGGATAGCATAACAATCACCCTTATAATGGTTAGCTCTTGGTAACAGGGAATAATACTTCTCTTCTCCTTCTTTGTTTTGTCTTACAATCGTACTAGGCCTCTGCCTATGTTACTAATAGTTCATTACTATTGTCTTCTATCAGAAACGCCTATTATAGGATTTCTCTAACTTCTTTTCATGAAGGGTTCTCTTGGCATAATGATAAAAGTCATGATAATCATAAAGAGCAGAAAGATATTTTATATAAAGTAAAGTAATCAAGTGGAAAAGTACTTAGAAGTCAATCTAATTTTATTTAAACTTGGGTGGCCAACACGGGCATACAACGAGCTCCTGCCAGTACAGGGATACCGCTAACTAGTATAACACTAATCCTAAGCCAGCTAAGTCTACTACCCTGCACCTACCATCTCTGAGCTATGCCTGTATGAGAACTAATTACAAGACCCTCAAATAACCCAGTTCCCGCCATGGTTCAAGTGTATTATGTCTCTGGTATGGGGCCAACGAGCACTAAATGCAGCTGAAGCCGAGTAAAAGACCAACCCAACCAGGTTCTTCATTCAACAAACATAAAATCAGCATCATCCGGTCTGAAAACCGTTCCACGAAACCTCTCCTACAGTAGAAAACCAACAAACACAAACTAAACCTACAGGGGACACAATGGCATGGAAGAGGCAACTAACATGTCAACCTCTCGTACCTGCATGCCAGGCTGTCGACCCTGTGAATCCACTTTGCCGGTTGCCTCCAAAGAGCTTACCCATGAGGAGGACCTTTACCCACTACGTGTCCCTTAAACCAAATAATCATAGGAAATACATAGAGGTAGTAACAGACCCAGAAGATCAGTGGGGTCTATCTCTCACCTGTGTTGCCATACCTCCTCATGCCAAACCTGTAGCCAAACTAAAGAAACCAAACAAATCCCACAAAACCCAACTTACAAGACCCAAACAAGTCCAACCAAGTGGTCGCAACCCACTATTCGCACAGATGGCTGCCAACCAGCCAGTCCGTTGGGGATCTTTACAGGACTCAGCAGCTTTATCCAACTGCCCAAGCCAGACTGGAAACACTTAATTAGACCACACCCAATGTGACCAAGGCTCGACCGGTACTTACAGGTACCTCGCTCCCCCAATTAGCCCCCCTTAAGCCCTACGCACCAGACACCACAAACTCCATCCAGCCTCCCCAGCTCCTCAGACAGATCAACCATCCGACAGCCACAGGACAGCCCATACCTAGCCTCGTCAGGCAGCTACTGGTCTTGGCAATGCTAACAGAGCCCCAACCCCCAGTATGTTGTAACTGAGTGGAGCCTCCCAGGTACAGCTAGGAGCTACAAAAGAGGCAGCACCAACATCTAAAGGCATTGGCACCAGAGGCACTATCCAACCCAGTCAGAGTGAAGTTCAACCAAGTTGGGAAAGCGTAGGCAGTGCCAGTCAAAGACAGCCCCACAGGTCTGGCAACAGGCACAGAGTAAACAACAGGCAAGAGGCGCCTCCAACTGACATGACATGAAGGGGGAGGGCAAGCAAACAGAAGCAGACAAATAGAAGGTAGGCTTCACTTGCAATCGGTAAAGCTGCCAACCACAATCCACAACCGAACCACCCAAATGTACAGACAACACGAGTGTCTGGCAGCCAATCGTCCTACACCACCCCAGGGGGTAATGAAAAGCCATACCAGGGGGTAAGATCTTTCAAGATCAAAGCTATCTCCACCAAGGGATGGAGGAGACACCTGACTGAACTACTGTAAATGCTGCAAGGACAAAGCTCTCAGGGAACGGCGATAACCAACATTGTAGGATTCTGATGGTAGAAACATAACGAAATGAGGAGGGGATGGGCAGGTACTGCCCTACCATGTGAGAAGTGATGTGGCTGGTATAACATGTTGAGGATGCAGGATTGTCATTAAGCAAATCCATGGGCGTTTCGTATGGTAAAAACTAAGGACTCCATTAAATCCCAACAAGAAGCATGAGCTGACTCAAAGCTCGATACAGGTGATTCCCCCAAACACAAAGTTCAATCCTTCCAATCGAATGTGAACCCTGTGAATAGATGATAGACAGGAAGGTGAAGTCATTTTATCTCAAGGGGCTCGTAAGTGACTGTGATGAATAGCTCGAAGTGCCAGTATTATGAAATAACCAGCAGGCATTGAAATGAGAAGCAAACAAGTAATCCACTATACAATGCCAACAGACCTTAACACCAAGAGTCCCAGGAACTACTGAGCAAACTCAGATATCTTTCCCAGAATCAAAGGTATTAAGGCCTATCATAGGTGTGAAAGAAACACTCAGGGGGAAGCGACTATGAGGACGAGGAACAGTGCTTAGAACAAAGCGTGAAGCACCTATCTACCATGGTCATACTAGCCTCCTTGTATAGTACTCTTCCCGACCCAAGTCATGTCACCCAAAGTGGTCACATGTGGGAAACCAAATCATAACAAACAAATCATATGACCAAAGTGGTCATATGCTTAAAACCCATTACCTTGTACTAAGATCATGTGCAAAAACTCATAAACTAATCATAGCACAATCAACAAGTCATGTGACCTCAAGTAATCACATGTGTGAAACCCATGACCTCGTAAAGAGGTCATGTGCTAAACATAAATCATATGCGTAAGGGATACCCACAAGGTATACCTGCAAGGCACACTCGGCAGGCGTACATCCCATTACTCATACTCGAGTTATCTGTAAAAGATAACTAGTTATAACATAACAAGTCATATGACTCGAATTAGTCATACCTGCGAAACAATAACATACTTATGACTCATAACTATGCGTTATATAAAAAGCTTTTCCTCATCAAGCCACATTCGTGACATTAGCTCTTCTCCACTTACAAAGGAGTCTTATTAGTCTTTTTCCCCAAGTTTCACTAGTTTCTCTCAGGCTGCTCGCATTGATCTCCAAAGCCTAACGATCTTATGGTCTGCTCTCCACCATCCTATACTCACCGATTTCAATGTAAGCTTTGCTATTTCCATTCTGTGCTACTACTTGTTGTTCAGCTGTCTTAGCTCCGCCATCCTTTTTGTATTTACCGTAATCATGGCCTCGGCCTAGTCACATTATTTCTGGAGTACTCAGATCTGCCTCTGTGCACTCTTAACATCCCGTTCCATATCGGCTGATGACCTTTGGACCCCTGCCCCCTTGTGCCATATCCTTATGGCCTAACCCTTCTTCGCGTCCTCTCATTCCAACCTTTTCTCCTCTCTGTTATTCTGCGGAAAGTATCAGGCAGTGATTTTCTTTGCCCTGTGCATCCTACACCCTTTCTTGAAGGACTATTGCCAGTGCTATAGGGCGTGGTCCAGGCCTGGACTACCCTTTCGGTATTTTCTCAGGAACTATCCAGAGCCCTCTTGGTCACTGGAGTGTGTTTGGCATCCATCATCATACGATACCGTCTATGACATGGTATTATGCTACCCTTGGTTTTCTCTTTCCTGGAGCTTTTAGTCGGTCAGCCTCATGAATGAATATTTGAACCTTGTTGTTAGGCCATGGTAGGGTTTACCACCCTAGCCCTTGTGTGCCTATAATGGTGTGGGAGTGTTTCTCTCCCCTTTGTCTTGGTTGAACGTGATCGTCACCTGGGCCAGGATTGCCTGAGTATTACTAGTAGATGGTTGAGAGAACATCTTTTGCTTTTTCAAAGTTTTGTAGATAATACCACCTTTTAGCATGTTCAGATGAATAACAAGTCCACTTGGCTTAACAATGGAGGTGACCATAGAAGAAGCGGGAATCTAGTATCTCGTGGAGTTTGTATTCTAGTTCTCTGTTAAGTTCGCTTGAAGGACGTAGAATAAAGGTTTTTGCAGAAAACTTGTTATCATTGTGTAATTCTAGGAGTGATATGTGGAATTTGTTCTGTATTCACATTAAGGGGGAAAGGTTGAGCTTATAAGCTGGGTTGCGCACTCGTTCTATTATCCGGAATGGTCCAAGTTTCTTTTAATACAATTTCTTTGAAGGTCCTGTCACATGGATATTGATTCGTAGTAGCTAGACCATATCTCTCGGTTGTATGTTCAGATCCAGTCTTCGGTACTTATTGTATTGTTCTTTTTACTGTTGCTATTCTTGACTCATTTCGTATTGTAATTCCTCGCCTAGTCTCCCCATGTATGTTTTATCTGGTATTATGCTAATAATAGCATGATATGTGGCATGACTTTGTGGATGTTGTCTGTAATTTGCTAAGAACTGTGTCTTGCCTATTGTTTCTTGTTTTCCATTATTGTACGTGAACTCAGCCAGTGATAACAGCTTATACCAATCGTCCTGTTGATAATTAACGTAGGCCTATAAATATTATTCTTGTATTGCATTTACCTGCTCCGTTTGTCAGTCAGTTTGTGAGTAAAATATAGTGCTCAGCCAATTTTGTATCCCGATTTCTCTGGTTAACCTTTTTCCATAATCCTGTTCTTAATAATGTTCCTTCATCTGAAATAAGATTCTTCTGCAGGCTGTGCAGTCTCCAAACCTTGTAGAAGAATATTTCTAAAATCTCTTGTATCCATATTCATTCTGACTGAAATAAAATAACTCATTTACGTCAGACAATCCACTATGACCAAAATGCTATGGCATTCTTCAGATCAAGGTAACTCCAGGATGAAATCTATGGTAATTGTTTCCCTGGATTGTTGGGGAACTTCATTTGATTTCAGTAATCCGCAAGGTACATGTTTAACTGTTTTTGTCTCTTAGCAATAGTTGCAATTTTTGACATATCTTTTGACATCTTTACACAGTCTTAGACAATAGAATGACATTGTGATGAATATTGTGGTTTTAGCGGTTCCTCTATGTCCTGCCATTGGGATGTCATGATGTTGGTATATGATACTCACCCTTATCTTTTCTTCCTCTTGAATCTTTTGTTTTCCATCGTACTGCATGTTTTCATCTTCCGATTGGCATAGCCTAAGAGCAATCCCTTTTATCTCTTTTTTTCCTTCCTCCAATGCTTCTCTTATTGCCAAATCATTTTGTCTTCTTCGATTACATTCTTGATTCCTTTTTCCTCATCTGAGATGAATTTGATAACTTCTATTACCTTGAACTAAGCTTTTTGCAATAGCGTTTATGTTTTCTATTGGATCCTTGCGTCTTCTTTTCTTTGTGGTTTGTTGCATGTAATCCTTATCCAAGCATCTGCCTTTCTGCTCTCTTTTTCTGATCGGTATTAAATCTTGAAGTTATATTTCCTTAGCTGTTGCATCTATCTTAGTTGACAATTCTTTAATTCTTTTATGGTCATGAATGGGACCAGATCTTGGGGATTAGTAAGAACTCAGACTAGCTGGTCGATGTTTAGGACGTATCTCCTCCATTTCTTTAATGTCTGTATTATCGCTAATAATTCTTTATTCGCATAATCATAGTTGCATTCAACAGGGGTCATTGTCTTGGATCAATAAGATACTGGCCTACATTTTCCATTTTTGCATTGTTGCGACAGTATGCCTGAGCTTACATATTTCGAGGCATCCGTTTCAATCATTGTCCTTCAGTTTGGGTTAAAATAGACCAGTATCGGTACCCATGTCAGATGTGTTCTGATTGTATCGTATGCATTTTGTTTTATTTTGCCCCATTCTCATTTCTTGTCTTTTTTGGTTAGGTTATAGAGTGGTTTTGCAAGCCTGCTAAACCCTTCTATAAATCTTCCATACAAGTTACAATATCCCATAAAGTATTGAATGTTCATTTTGTTGTTAAATTGTGCCCAATCACTTATTGCTACAGTTTTGACTAGATCGACCTTGACTCCACTTCACTTGACAATGAGTCAAAGGTATTCGGTTTGTTCCTCATGGAATTCGACTTTGTTGGTTTCCTCTTCATTCCTGATGCTTGTATCGCAGCTATGATGGTGCTGACATCCTTCTGATGTTGTTACATATCTTCCGAATAGATGAGTTCATCATCCAAGTATACAATACAATATTTGTCCAGGTACTTGTTTAGTACTTTGTTGATTTATTGTTGGAATAAAGCTGGTGAGTTGGTTAACCCAAATGGAGCAACGAGGTATTCGATCATTCCATATCTTGAGGCAAATGTGTTCCTCTATTCCTCTCCTGCTTTGATTTGCATGTTGTGGCATGTGTCCTTGATATTCAATTTGGTGAAATATTTTGCTTATTGTAATCTTTCTAATGCTTCTCCAATCATGCGTAGTAGATGCCTATCCTTTTTAGTAACTGAATTGAGGGCTCTGTAGTTGACACAGAGTTTCATTTTTCAGTCCTGCTTCTTTACAAGTGTGTAGGAGATTCTCCTTGCGCAAAGGAGTCTCTGATCTATCTTCAGTGCAGGTTTTGTTCGATGTAGTTCATGCGTCTTTCAAGTGCTGCCTCTTCTAGTTGGTATAGCTTTTTGTAGAGAATTTCCTTTAGTTTCCCTGTTTTTTCCTCCTTCTCCTGCTGAATCTTGTAGTTGATTCCTGGTCTTGTAGATGGCAGCTTGGTGGCTTCCTCTTACTGGAATAGATTCGTGAATTGATAATATTCTTTTAAAATCAATTCTTTTGATCCCTTTTTGCTTAGATATTTTCTATCTTAGATTGCTAGCTCCGTACTGATGTTGATTTTTGCTAAGACTCTTTTTTCATCTTTGTATATCCATTTGAGAACCCATGTGGTGTCTCCTCTTCGATAGTCCCTTCTAAAGACCTGTGCTGTAATCTCTTTGATCTCAATTCTTTCTCTTATATCAGACTAGTTTTGGTCTGTGCATCCAAACCCTTTTTTTCCTCTTGTAGTTTTTTCCATTGGATCTACTTCGTATAGCTCTTCATTGTTTATATTTTCAATAATTCACTATGTGATTCCATCACCTTTTCAGACTTCCTAGTTCTCTTAAGCCAGGTTGGCAAAGACCACTTTAATTTCTCCGGTGTATTCAGTATTGATTACTCTAGGATTGATCATGAGTTGATATTTAACTGCTAGACCACTGCGGAGTGCTATCTATCCATAGGTGCCATCTGATAGTCCAATAATGATTCCTGTTTCACTCATTGCCTGCATGTTGGGAGGTATCTTGGTTCTCTCATTGGCATACTCGTTGTGTCCTGCTGCTCTGGTTAAAACCTTGGTAGGCACTTTTGCTACATGGTCCAGTTTTTGTATACGGACTCTCTTGTCTTGCCGTATCTTAGCAAACTTTATATACAAAGTTTCTTCTTCCTCTTCTCATATTGGTATTGAGTAGACTACTAGCAAACAGTTGAGACATTTTATTGCACATATTTAGCTGGTGAAGATTATTTTATTCTTATTCTAATTGATCGTCGGGTTGTATCTTCGTAACCATAACCTTCCTAGGACTTTCTCATGGTTGTTTAGATCCGCTCCCTAAAGGGTTGCTGTTTTCCTATGGCTGTCGATGTCTGTAGGTACTCCCACTGTGTGGGTTATAGGACCTATTTTCCTTTACTTCCCATCTACTAAGTAGACTTGTCTCATTTTTTCGCTTTTTTATTGTAGAGGCTGGATTTCTCGAAGATTTCCTTGTCAATGAAATCTTCGGTAGCCCCGGAGTCGAGCATTGCATATATTGTTATTTCTTTGTTCTTTTCATTGTATATCTTCATCTTGATCATCACATGATCTCCGTCTCGTTGTCCTCAATCTGTGTGTAGTGCCGTGTAGTAGTTCACTAACTTGATGGGCTTTTCCTGTCCATAACTTGGGTATGACAGATCCATATTTACTGGAGACCCTCATTGTTTTCTGCCTCTAGGTACTTGGCAATCATCTCGCAGATGTAACCTTTATTCTGACACTTGACGCAATTGTTTTCAGCAACCTTTGTCCTCCAGTATCCATTGTCAGGTCGGCTTCAACATTCTCATATCAGTTGTCCTGCTTTTCCTCACCTCAAGCAGAGTTTCCTATTCATCCTTCTGGCATATTCTTCTATGGATAGATTCAGAGCTGGTCCTGTTCTTGATTGGTCCATTTCCATTAGTTCGCCTGGTAGTAAGGTTCAGCTTTTACTTCAAGCTTGTGGTCTGAAAGTTCTATCCATGTTCGTAGATGATTCAACTACCCTGTATGCTACGGTATTCTCTAAATCTTTTCAGACCATGTTCAGCTTACTTTACTTATTGATTGCCCATCTTGCAAATGCTTCTGAGGTTGTGTAACACAGGTCAGAAATTCCCCAGGCTGTTTGTAGTCTTTCATTACGGTTTCTTAGCATGATTATTTCAAGGGTGTTATTGTCAAATTCTTCCTCATATTCTAATAGTTAACATTCATTCCAGTACAACAAACACATCTGTTTTCCTGGTTGGAGTTATTCTAACTTCCATCTTACTGTCTCCTTGGCATTAAGATTACTGAACAGTTCAAAGAGTATTGCCTTGAAATCCGCATATATGACCTGTTCTCTTTGTTTCCTTCCATCTTAAAAAGCCATAATCTATTGCCTAGCAAGTTTTCTCAATAGTAATTCTACAAAGCTATTCTTGATTTCATCGTGGTATTCTCCAGATCCCTTGACAGCGAAATCGACGTCACATTGGGCTAGGAATATTCATAGTTTATCTTTAGCTCCTTCATACAAGTTAGATTATTTTGCTTGTCATGGTTGGGTATTTCCTGGTTCGGTATTTCATGATACTGTGAGAAATGCTTGAAACGGATTTTCACTCATTCCAAGTATATTCGTCCCTCATGTCAGAGAGGCTGGGGCTGGTGGCACTGGTGCAACTGCTCCCGACATTCTCTCAGATCGTGCAATTTCAGTTGGAGAGCTATCAACTGTTAATCCCTTCTCTGCTGTTACTGGACTTGCTGTCCTCGAGGGCTCTACTGAAACATAATCTAGGTTGTCGCTAAATCCCCCTAGATTAATGTTTTGATTGTCAATATCGACATCTCCTTTTCTGTCTGGGTTGAAGCAAGCTCTCTTGTATTGTTTGGGGTTACTTTAGGTGATGCATTATAATGTAACAATCTCCCTTAGAATGGTTAATTCTTGATGACAGAGAACGATACGTTTCTTCTCCTTCTTTGTTTTGTCTTACAATAGTACTAGGCCTCTGGCTATATTACTAATAGTACAGCATCTTTGTCTTCTATCAGGAACGCCTATCGTAAGCTTTCTCTAACTCCTCTTAGTCAACAATTTTCAGGGTGTAACAATAAAAGTCGTGAAAATGATAAAGTGAGTTAAGCTATTTTATATTGGTTCAAGAGATCTATAGGAAAAGTACTTAGAAGTAAATATGATTGTATTTAAACTGGTACTGTCAACGCTGGCATACAACGAGCTCCCTTGGCACAGCCATACCACTCACCGGTATACTACTAATCCTAAGCTAATTAGGTCTATGCCCTACACGTACAATCCTAAATCATGCCCACATGAGACCTAATTACAAGTTACACAAACAACCCAAGATTCGCGCCGATTTAAGTCTGCAGCCCCTGTGGTATAAAGCCAACCAGCGCGAAGCGTAGCCGAAACTAAGCAAAAGACCAACCAGACCAGGTTCCTCATTCAACAAATATAAAAACACTACCTCTTGGACTAAATACAGTCCCGCAAGACCTCTATCACAGTAGCAAACCAATAACACAAACAAAACCTACAGGTGGCAAAATGACAGTAAAGAGTTGACCAACATGTCCAACCCTTGTACCCACATGCCAGGCCATTGACCCTATAAACTCACTTTACCAGTTGCCTGCAGAGAGCATACCGGTAAGGAGGACCTGTACCTACTGCCTGTTCCCCAGGCATAACAACACAAACAATAGAAATACATAGAGGTAGTAACAGACAAAAAAGATCAGTGGGGTCTATTACCCACCTGTGGCGCCTTGCCCCCTTCTACCGTACCCAAAAGTAAACTAAAGAAACCAAACAAATCCCACAAAACTCTGTATGTAAGACCCAAACAAGTTCAACCAGGTGGTCACAACACACTATCCGCACAGGTGGCCATCAGTGAGCCAGTCTGTCAAGGATCTTTACAGCACTCAGCAGCTTGACCCAACTGCCTTAGCCAGACTGGAAACACTTATTTGGACCTCGCCCAACTTGATACTAGCCTGACCGGTGCTTGCGGGTACCTCTCGCACTCCAATCCGCCCCACCCAAGTCCGACACACCAGATGTCACAAAGCCCATTGAGCCCTCTTCGGCAAACAGACAGATCCACCATTCGACAACCATAGAACAGCCTATACCTAGTCCTATCAGGCAGCCACTGGTCTTCACCACTCTAACACAGCCACAACACCCGACCACGTGCAATTGAGCGGGACCTACCAGCTACAGCAGGGAGCTACAAAGGAGGCAGTACCAGTACCTGAAGGCAGGGGCACCAGCTACACCATCCAACCCAGCCGAATCAAAGTCTAACCAAGCCGGGAAAAAGTAGGCTGAGCCAGCCAAAGCCAGCCCCAGAGGTCTGGCAACTGGCACAGATCAAATGATGGGCAAGAGGTGCCCCCAATCGATGCCAGATGGAGAGAGAGGGCGAGTGAACAGTAGCAGAAAAGTAGAACATAGGCTCCACTTGCAATGGATAAAGCCACCAACCACAATCCATAATCTAACTACCCAAACACTGAGACAATGCAAGTGTCTAGTAGCCAAACGTCCCAAACCACCCCAGGCAACAATAACAGCTGCCTAGAGGGTAAGACCTTTCAGAGTCAAGGTCATCCCCTCAGAAGCAAACAGTTGACACATGAATAAACCACCATAAATGCCGCAAGGACAAAACTGTAAGGGAACAGTGATAAAAAACATCCAAGGATTCCAACGGTAGAAACTAAAATGTAATAAGGAGGGGCAGGGTGAGTACCACTCTGCCATCTGAGGAATAGTAGGACTGGTACGACGAGTTGAAACTTGGGAAGATTATCAATAGGCATTTTGCATCGTGAGATCTAAGGACTCCAGTAAATGCTAAGAAACATGAGCTGGCCCAAAGAATGATGCTGGTAATCTGAGCAAAGAAAGTGCTTGATTCCCAGAATCGAACGCGAAATCTCGGAGTAGATGATAGACTAGAAGCGGAAGACATTGTACCGCAAGGGGCTCATAAGCGACAGCAATGAAGTGCAGTAAGTGACAGCAGCTTGAGATAACTATCAGATAACAAAGTGAGAAGCAAACAAGTAATCCACCATGCAACACAAACAGACCTCAACACCATGAACACTAGGAACCACTGAGCTAACGCAAATATCTCCCTCAGACAACAAGGTATCAAAGACCATGAAGGGTGTGATAGAAACACTTCAAGGTGAAGCTTCGGCAAGGACCAGGAAAAGTATTTTGGATTCAACCTAAGTTTATTTAAACTCGTACCACCAGCACTGGCATACGACAAGCCCCAGGGCCGGGCCCCCAGGTTGTCGCAACCCGGATACCACCAACTACAAAGTAACTAAACCTCCAAACACATACCTCAAACATGCCCACGCCATGCCCCAACACGAATACTAAATACAAAGCCATTAACAGTAAAGAAAAGTCCACCTCAGCCCCGCTACCCACCAGCCAGGTTACCCATGCAAACTACAAAAGTTCCACTATCACCACCGCAATATGACCCCGCAAAAACCTCCTCCACAATTGAAACCCAAGCAAGTGCCCCAACTCACTGATCCTGGAACACCCCATCAACCACCTCGGCACCCGCCTGCATTGTCAAACGAAAGAAACACCCAATACCCAACTGGGTAGACCCAAGGGAAAGCCCGCTTACAGGATGAGCACTCACAAGCAAAGCGGGTAAGACCTGTTATGCAGAATTTGGGGGGCACTGCACCAGTAGCACAGCTTAAAAACCTCGACCAAAGCAGCCAGAATGAGATAGTCCCCAAGCTGTCGGCACTTGACCGAATATGCCCAGGTATTCAGCTACTCCTCCAACTCCTTGGCTTTCTCTGCAGGCGGCGAACCCAAGACTGACTCTATAGTAGCCATTTGGTGGTCGCAAACAGGTGAAGGCGATGACCCTTCTGAGATGCAGACAAGTGGAACAGGTGAGGCCTGGTATTGTTTGACCCGGCACTTCTTATTTCTCTGTCTCTTCCCACCCCCTCGTGGAGGTCTAGTAACACGAATGAATGGACCACCCTCATTACCACTCACTACCACAGGGGAGACGTCACCACAGGGGTAACCCCGACCAGCCCTAGGCTCAGTGTCACAAATGTGGCTTGGCGTGGAAAAGGTTTTCACATGACTCATGATTATGAGTCATAAGTATGTTATTGTTTTACACATATGACTTGTTTAGGTCATATGACTTATTATGTTATGATTGGTTATGTTTTGTACAAGGCTCAAATATGAGTCATGGAATGTGTGCCTGGTAAGTCTGCCTTTTAAGTGTGCCTTACGAGTATGCCTTAAGCTTATGATTTATGTTTTACACGTGACGTTGGTATGAGGTTATGAGTTTCACGCATATGACTTGGTTGAGTCATATGACTTGTTTATTGCGTTATTATTGGTTTATCAGTTTTCCCACATGACCTCGCTATGCGGTTATGGGTTTTGAGCATATGACCACTTTGGTCACAGGACTAGTTTGTTACAATTTGGATTTGCACATGTGACCACTTTGGGTCACATGACTATGGGTGGGAAGAACACCATACATGGAGGCTGATGCGGCCAAGGAGGATAGGCTCTTCATACTTAGGTCTAAGTACTTTTTCCTGTCCTTACCATCACTTCGCCCTGAGTGTTTCCTTTGCACTGATGATGTGCCATGAAGCCTTGCATTCTGGGGGAGATATCTGAGTTTGCTCAGTAGTTCCTGGGGTTCTTGGTGTTGAGGTCTATTGGCCTTGCATGGCAGATTACTTGGTTGCTTCTCGTTTCATTGCCTGGTGGTTATCTCACGATGCTGGCACTGCGAGCTATTCATCAGTCGCATACGAGCCCCTTTCGGTAAAATGTCTTCGGCTTCTGATCTATCATCTAGTTGCAGGTTTCACGTTCCATTGTGGGCGATACAACATTGCCTTTAGGGGGATCACCGGTGTCATTCTTTGGACCAGCTCATGGTTGTTGGGTTTTAATGGAGTACTTAGTTCTTGTGATACAAAACGCCCTTGGATTAGACTGGTGATCTTCCCAAGTTCAACTCAATTTACCGGCTGCATAATTCCTCAGGTGGCAGGGCAGTGCCTGCCCAGCTCCTCCTTGTTACCTTACATTTTTACAATTGGAATCCTATGATGTTGTTTATCACCGTTCCCTTGGAGGTTTTTTCCTTGCGGCATTTACAGTGGTTCAGTCAGGTGTCTCCTACT
This sequence comes from Tuber melanosporum, assembly GCF_000151645.1. Classification (NCBI taxonomy): domain Eukaryota; kingdom Fungi; phylum Ascomycota; class Pezizomycetes; order Pezizales; family Tuberaceae; genus Tuber; species Tuber melanosporum. The sequence continues at coordinate 109,080 of NW_003298891.1, forward strand.
CGCCTTGGTGGGGATGGCTTTGACCCTGAAAGCTCTTACCTCCTGGTGTAGTTAGTGTTGCTGCCTGGGTTGTGTGGGATGATTGGCTGCCGGACACTCACGTTGTCTGTGCATTTCGGTGGTTCGGTTGTAGATTGTAGTTGGCGGCTTCACCCATTGCACATGAAACAGAGCCTATCGTTCTGTTTAATTCATAAG
>NW_003298891.1:109402-126850 GCF_000151645.1 Tuber melanosporum
CGCCTGTTCCCAAACCTGTGGGGTAAGCTTGGGCGGGCTCTGCCTACTCTTTCCTGGCTTGGTTGGACTTAAGTTGTACTGGGCTGGACGCTGTTGCTGGTGCCAGTACCTTTGGGTGTTGGTGCTACCTACTTTGTGGCTCCCGGCTGCGGCTGGTGGATACCCCTCCACTGTGAGGTGCTGAGAGACGGAGCTCTGTTAGTGTGGCCAAGACTAGTGGCTGCCTGATGGGGCTGGGTATGGCTGCCCTGTGGCTATCGGATGGTTGATCTATCCGAGTAGCTGGATGGCCTTTGTGGTGTCTGGCATGTGGGACTTGGGGGGGGCAGATTGGGGGGGGAGAGGCACCTGCAAGCACCGGTCGGGCCTGCGTCATGTTGAGTGAGGTCTAATTAAGTGTTTCTGGTTCAGCTAAGCTGTCGGGTGAAGCTGCGGAGTGCAGCAAAGCTCCTCGATGGACTCACTGGCTGATGGCCACCTGTGCAGATAGTGGGTTGCGGCCATCTGGTTGGACTTGTTTGGGTCTTTTGTGTTGGGATTTGTGGGGTTTGTTTAGTTTCTTAGGTTTGGCTACCGGTTTAGCGGGAGGAGGCATGGCACCACGGGTGGGAGATAGGCCTCACTGACCTTTTTTTCTTTTGTAGTCTGTTACTATCTCTATGTAGTTCATTTGTATATTGTTTGTAGTGGGGGACAGGCAGCGGGTCCAGGTCCTGCACACCAGTACGCTCATCGGAGGCAACCAGTAATGTCGGTTCATAGGGTCGACAGTTGGGCATCTGGGTGCGAGAGGTGGACATGCTGGTTACCTGCTCCCTGCTATTGTGTTGCCTGTAGGTTTAGTTTGTATTTGGTGGTTTTTTTCAGTGGTGGAGGTTTTGCGGGACGGTGTTCAGACCAGGTGGTACTGATTTTATCTTTGTTGGACAAGGAACCTGGTGGGGTTGGTCTTTGGCTTGGTTTCAGCTACGCTTAGTACTAGATGGCATCATACCAGAGGGGCTACTGACTTGGACCGGGGCAGGTGCTGTGTTGTTTGATGGTCTTGGAATTAGTTCTTGTACGGGTATGACTTGGGGATGGCAGGTGCAGGACCATAGACTTAGTTGGCTTAGGATTAGTGGTATACCGGTTAGCAGTATCTCTGTGCCGGCAGGGGCTCGTCGGATGCCAGTGTTGGTGGTACGAGTTTAAATAAAATTGGATTGAATTCTAAGTACTTTTCCTATTTATTACTTTAACGAATTTAAAACACCTTTACGATCTTTATCTTTATTGTAATATTTATTGCTACGCAGAGGAAAGCTCTTCATGGAGAAGAGTTAGAAAAAGCATATGATTGGTATTCCCGATGGAAGACAGAGGTCTTGTACTATTGGTAATGTAGGGAGAGGCCTAGTGCTATCGTAAAACAAAGAAAGAAGTAGAGGAAGAAGAGAAGTATCGTTCCCGGTCGCCACGAACTAACTATCCGAGGCGGGATCGTTTCATTACAAAGTGTCACCTAGTACGACAGCAGACTAGACAAGACAGCATCCTTCAACCCACATAGGGAAGGAGATATCGACACTGACGATCAAAACCTTAACCGAGGGGGATTTAGCAATGCCCTAGATCACCGATCAGCAGAGCCCCCAAGGGTTGCAAGCCCAGTAACCTCAGAGAAATGATGACCAGTCGATATCTCTCCTGCAGGAACCCCACGACCTGAGAGAATGTCAGGATCAGCAGTACCTGTGCCACAGGCCCGGCCGCTCCGGCACCAGGCACTAGTATACTTGTAATGACTGAGAAACAGGTTCAGGCATTTATAGTAGCAACACGAAAGACAGGACATGGAAATATCCTGCAACCGAAGGCAAATGAACCCGACACGAATGAAGGAGTGGAAGATAAGCTACGAATATTCCTGGCATAATGCAAAGGATATTTTGTGGTTAAGGGACATTGAGAACACCACAATGAGATCAAGATTCCCTATGTGGAATCTCTACTGAGATGACCTGTGGAACAATGGATCATGTCCTGCCAAGATGGAAAAAAGCAGGGGGAATGGGTAACATATGAGGAATTCAAGGCGACACTCTTCGAATAATTCCAGGATCCCAAAGGTGAGGAGTGAGCAAGACAAAGGCTGGAGAAACTCCAACAAGGAAAACAGACCTTCTCAGCATACTGGAACGAATGCTAACTATTGGAATACGAGGCTGAGTTTGATAATGCTACTGTCTCTATCATCCTCCTAGGAAACTATAGTGCAAGACTCTGAGAAGCAGGGGGAATCTCTGACTCGCTCTACACAATAGGAGAATGATTTGCAAGATGGGCGATCGACATGGAAAGTAACCTAAACATGGTTTGTAACAACTCAGAAAGCCCTATAGCACATACGGTGGCCCAATCATCCAGAAACCTGAATGGAACGTTCTAACTGCAAGTAGCTGAAGGTGAAAGCAGAACATTGCCAGTAGCAGAACCAATGGAGTTGGACAAATCATGGGTAGGATCTGCTCTGAACCTGTCGAAGGAAGAATATGCTAGAAGAATGAATCTGAAACTCTGCTTGAGGTGCGGAAAAGTAGGACATCGGATATGACAATGCAGAAGCCAGCCAGACAGTGCATATGAAGGGACCAGGGCTGCAGGAAACAATCGCTTCCAAGCTCAAAAGAGGGGCAATATTCGCAAAATGATTACAGAAGATTCCCCAGCAGAAAGCGACGAGTGTCTCCCGTAAATGGTATTCTGGAAGACCCAAGATGTGGACCTGAAAAACCCATCAAATTAGCGAACTACTATACGGCACTACACACGCAAAGGGGAGAAGGAGACCGAGATTATGTGATGATCAAGACAAAGATACACAATGAACGATACAAAGAAACAACCATATATGCAATGCTCAACTCAGGGGCTACCGAAGATTTCATCGTCAAGCAAATCTGTGACAAATATAGCCTCCATACCAAGAAAGTGAAGAAAGTGAGACTAGTCTGCCTAGCAGATAGAATGCCAAGCGCAATTGGCCCTATAACCCAAATGGTGGAAGTACTTGTAGGCATTGACAGCCATAGGGAAACGGCAACCTTCCACATAGTAAATCTCAAGAACCATGAGATAGTCCTAGGGATGCCATGGTTACAAAGACATACCCCGATGATAGACTGGAACGAGGACCAGATGACCTTCACCAGTGAACTAGGTGGGATAAAATGTCTCAACAGTTCACCTGTGGTCTATTCGACACTGGTAGGAGAAGCGGAAGAGGAAATCGTGCATGCAAAGTTCACCGAAATGCAGCAAGGTAAGAGAGTCCGGATACAAAAACTGGACCATGGGGCAAAAGTGCCTACTAAGGGTTCCAAAGGAGCAGCAGGACATGACCTGTATGCCAATGAAAAAATCAAGATACATGCCAATGGGCAGGTAATGATAGTGACAGGAATAGCCATTGGACGACGAGAAGGCACTGATGGGTGGATAGCACCCCGAAGTGGTCTAGGAGTCAAACATCCACTCATGACTATGGAGGGGGTAATCGATACCGACTATACAGGTGAAATTAAAGTAGTCTTGGCCAACTTGGCCCAAGAAAACTATGAAATCCAGAAAGGCAATCAAATCGCACAGTTGATGATCGAAAAAATCAACCCAGAAGATCTGCACAAAGTACATCAACTGGAAGAAACCACAAGCAGAGACAAGGGATTTCGAAGCACAGACCAAAACCAGCCCAATACAACACAAAGAATTGAGATCAAAGAGATCACAGCACAAGCCTTTGGACGGTACTATCGAAGAGGAGATACAACAGGAATGCTCAAATGGGCATAGGAAGACGAGAAAGCGGTTCTAGTAAAGATCAACATTAGCACGGAACTAGCAGTCCAAGACAAGAAATACCAAAACAAAAAAGGATGGAATGAATTGATTCCAAAGGAATATCATCAATTCACGAATCTATTCCAACAAGAAGAAGTTACGGGGCTACCACCCCGAAGACCCGGAATCGACGATGAAATTCAGTAGGACAAAGACTAGAAAACAGGAAAAGCAAAAGAGATTCCCTACAAGAAGTTATACCTACTAGCAGAATCGAAGCTCGAAGAACTTAGAAAGTATATCGAACAAAACCTCAAGCAAGGATGGATCAGAGACTCCTTTGCGTCAGGAGGATCTCCAATACGATTGGTCAAAAAGAAAGATGGAAAAATGAGACTTTGTGTAGACTACAGAGTCCTCAATTCTGTTACCAAGAAAGATCGATATCTACTACCCTTAATTGGAGAGGTACTGGATAGACTACGGTCAGCAAAATACTTCACCAAACTCAACATCAAGGACCCATACCAAAATATACGCATCAAAGCAGGAGACGAATGGAAGACTACATTCGCCTCAAGATACGGAATATTCAAATACTTGGTTATGCCTTTCAGCCTAACCAATGTACCGGCTTCATTCCAAAGATGTATCGACAAGGTACTCAATAAGTACCTCAACATATGTTGTATTCTCTGCTTCGATGATATACTCATCTACTCGGAAAACATACAACAACATCAGAAGGATGTCAGCAACATTATAGCCACAATACAAGAATCAGGAATGAAGATCAAATCAATGAAATGCGAATTCCATAAAGAAGAAGCCGAATGCCTCAGATTTATCATCAATCAGAGCGGGGTTAAGGTTGACCCAGTCACAACAGCAGCAATATAGGATTGAGCCAAACAAAACAACAAAAGAGATGTTTAATGCTTTATGGGATTCTGCAACTTTTATCGACGATTTATAGAAGGGTTTAGCAGGCTTGCAAAACCACTCTATAACCTAACCAAGATAGACAAGAAATGGGAATGGAGAGAAACAGAACAAATGGTAAAAGATGCCATCCTGACACATCTGACATTAGTACCAATACTGGTACACTTCGACGCAGACCGAAGGACAATGATTGAAACCGATGCCTCAAAATATGTTTATTCAGGCATACTATCACAACAATGTGAAGACAGAAAATGGAGGCAAGTGTTTTATCGATCCAAGACAATGACCTCCACTGAGTGCAACTATGATATTACCAACGAAGAACTATTAGCAAGAGTACAAGCATTAAAGGAATGGAGGAGATACATTCTGAACAACGACCATCCAGTCTGAGCTCTAACCAACCACAAGAATCTGGTCCCGTTCATGACTACGAAGGAATTGAATGACTGCCAGATAAGGTGAATGGAACCCTTTAGCAAATACAACTTCAAAATTGAATACAGACCAGGTAAAGAGAGTGGGAAGCCAGATGCTCTTACAAGGATTGCAAGCGACAAACCACAAATAAAAGAAGACAAAGGATCAAACAAAAAAAAAACAAACACTATTACCAAAAACCTACTTCCAGGCAATACAGGTTATCCAATTCACATCAACAGAAGAAAGGGAAATTGAAAAGGAAAAACAAAAGAGACAAAACAATTCAAGCAATAAGAGAAGCATTAGAGGAAGAAACAAAGGAGTTGAAAGGAATTGCTCTGGCTTTATGCCAATAGGATAATAGAAACATATAGTACAATGGAAAACAAGGGATTCCTACAGAAGAAAAAATAAGAACAGACATCATACGACAACACCATGATATACGAACGGCAGGATATGGAGAAATGGTGAAAACCACAGAATTCATCACAAGGCTATTCTATTGGCAAGGACTGTACGAAGATGTCAAAAGATATGTCAAGAATTGCGACATATGCCAAAGGACGAAAACAACTCAACACAAACAATATGGATTACTGAAATCGAACCAAGTTCCCAAACAACCATTGGAAACAATTATGATGGATTATATCACGGACCTCCTATTATCGGAGAAATGCAATAACATCATAGTCGTGGTGCATCGTCTGACTAAAATGAGTCGTTTCATTGCATTCAGAAAAGATAGGGACAGGAGGAATTTTATAGAAACATTCTTCCCAGAAGTCTTCCGACTTCATAGCCTTCCAAAGAATATCATTACTGACCAAGAAACCTTGTTCACATCAGCACTGTGGAAAAAAGTAAGCGGAGAAATGAGGATACAAAATAGGCTAAGTACAGCGTTTCATCCACAAACGGACTGACAAACAGAATGGGTAAACAGAATACTTGAACCATATTTATGGGTCTTGGTCAATTACCAACAAGATGATTTGTACAAACGGTGATCAATGGCCGAATTTGCATACAATAATGGAAATCAAGAAACAATTGACATGACACTCTTCTTTGCGAACTATGGACAACATCCACAATGTCAGGCCACATAGTATACGATTAACAGTATAATACCAAATAAAGCAGATATGAGAAAACTACAAGAGACATTACAATACGAAATGAGCCAAGCACAACAATGGTAAAACGAACAATACAATAAACACCAAAGAGCAGATCCAAACATGCCACCGCAAGATATGGTATGGCTAATACCACCCAATATCCACACGACGCAACCATCACAGAAATTAGAAAACAAGAATATTGGGCCTTTCAAGATACTGGAAAGAGTGGGCAACAGAGCTTATTAACCGGACCTTCCCAGCTAAATGCGAATACACAATACATTCAACATCTCACTCCTCGAATTATCCAATGACAATAGGTTTCCCTCACAAACAATTGTTCCTCCTCCTCCGATTGAACTCCATGGAGAACTAGAGTAGGAACTGGACGAGATAGTCAATTCTCGCTTCTGCTACGGAAATCTACAACACCGAGCCAAATGGACTGGTTATTTAACAGAACACCATAAAACTTCTTACTCCGCATACCACTTCGAACACGCACAAGATGCCATCCCTACCTTCTACCAGCGATGCCCAGGCAAGCCCAGCTCAGGTAATGATCACATTCAACCAAGATAAAGGCGAGGAAAAGCCTCCCATGCCATCGAAACCACAAGATGGCTGGGACAATAGCCCCTGCCAAAGCACACCAACCCGCCCTGAATACTCATTGATAGGGCCGACTGACAAAGAACTCATGGAAAGGCAAAGACAAGAACTGCATAACACCATGTCATGGACGGTATACTACAATGATGGATGTCCCACACACTATGGGGCCAAGGAAGGCTCGGGATGGTCCCCAGAGAATACAAAAAGTATGGTCCACGCCTGGACCATGCCCTAAAGCACTGGAAACAGTACTTCAACAACATGTGCAAGATGCACAGGATGTAGAAAATCACTGCAGGATACTACCTGCAGAAGGATAGAACAACGAAGGAGTTGGACAGAAAGGATGCCACGATATGGGAGAGGGCTAGGGCCCCGATGATTAGGCCCAGGGAGGTGGGAGCCCAAAGTTCATCCATGGAAATGGAACCTGATACCAGAAGCCTCCATAGGGAAATCTGAGAATTCCGAGAATACCTAGGCCAAGTCAAGGCTACAATTTGGGTAAACAATAAAATGATTATGGAGCTGAGGCAGCTGAATGATGCCCAGCAGCGCACGATCGAGATGGCAAACCTCACTTGGGAAATGGTGAGGGCAAGATGGCGGAAAGCAGACAACAAGCTTAATAGATTCTGGAAGTGGATGGGTTTGGCGGGACCGGAACTATTGAAACTTGGAGATAAAGCCTAAGGGGACTCAGGCTTAGGGGGAGAGGAGCTAATGTCGCAAAGGTGGCTTGACATGGAAAAGGTTTCCATATGACTCATAATTATGAGTCATAGATATGTTATTGTTTTACACATATGACTTGTTTAGGTCATATGACTTATTATGTTATGATTGGTTATGTTTCGCACAGGGCTCAAATATGAGTCAAGGGATGTGCGCCTGGTGAGTCTACCTTGCAAGTGTGCCTTGCAGGTATCCCTTGAGCATATGATTTATATTTTGCACATGACCTTGTTATGAGGTCATGGGTTTCACGTATATAACTCGGTCGCGTCATATGACTTGTTTATTTCGTTATGATTGGTTTATGAGTTTTCGCACAAGACTTTGCTATGAGGTCATGGGTTTTGAGCGTGTGGCTACATTGGTCACATGACTAGTTTGTTATGATTTGGTTTCACACATGTCATCACTTTAGGTCATATGACTATGTGTGGGAAGAGCACTATATCAGGAGGCCGATGCAGCTGAGGAGGATAGGTTCTTCATGCTTTGTTCTAAATACTTTTCCTCATCCTTATCCTCACTTTGCCCCCAGTATTTCTTTTGCACCCATGATGGGCCTTAATACCTTAGAGTCTGAGAGAGATTTCTGAGTTCGCTCAGTAGTTCCTGGGGTTCTTGGTGTTGAGGATTTTTGTTCGGCTTTGCGTGGTGGATTACTTGTTTGCTTCTTGTTTCGTCGCCTGCTGGTTATCTCATGATGCTGGAATTTCTAGCTATTCATCATGGTTACTTACAAGCCCCTTTCGGTTAAAAATGTCTTCAGCTTGCTGTCTATCGTCTACTCGCAGGTTTCGCGTTTGATTGGAGGGATTGAACATTGTGTTTGGGGGATCACCCGTGTCATACTCTGGGCCAGCTCTTGTTTCTTGTTGGGTTTTAACAGAGTCCTTAGTTCTCACGATACCAAAACACCCTTGGGCTAGACTAATGACCTTCCCAAGCTTCAACCCATCGTACCGGCCACATCATTCCTCAGGTAGCAGGGTGGTACCCCCCCAGCCACTTCTTGTTACATTTTGTTTCTATGGTTGGAATCCTACGATGTTGTTTATCACCGTTCCCTTGGTGTTTTTATCCTTGTAGCATTTACGGTGATTCAGTCAGGTGTCTCCTCCTCACCTCGGTGGAGATGGCTTTGACCCTGCAGAATCCTACCCCCTGGTCCGGTTTTTCATTGCTGCCTGGGGTGGTGTGAGATGATTGGCTGCCAGACACTGACATTGTCTATGTGTTTGTGGGGTTCAGTTGTGGACTGTGGTTGGTGGCTTCACCCATTGCAAGTAGGGCCTACCTTCTATTTGTCTACTCCTGTTCACTCGCACTCCCCCTTCTAGTCGTGTCAGTTGGGGTTGCCTCTTGCCTGTCGTTCGGTCTGTACTTTTGCTGGACCTGTGGCACTGGCTTTGGCTGGCTCTGCATACTCTTTCTCGGCTAGATTGGACTTCATTTTAGCTGGGCTGGATGGTGTGGCTCGTGCTGTTGCTTTTAGGTATTGGTACTGACTCCCTTGTGCCCCCGATTGTGGCTGGTGGGCCCTCTTAGCTACAAAATACTAGGAGTCGGGGCACTGTTGGTGTGGCCAAGACCAGTGGCTGCCTGATGGTACTAGGTATGAGCTGGCTTGTGGCTATTGGATGGTTGATCTGTCTGAGGAGTTGGGGGGGCTGGATGGGATTTGTAGCATCTGGTATGTAGGGCTTAGGGGAGGCTGATTGGGGGGGGAGAGGCACCAGCAAGCACCAGTCGGGCCTGTGTCAGGTTGGGCGAGGTCTAATTAAGTGTTTCCAGTCTGGCTTGGGCTGTTGGGTAAAGCTGCTCAGTGCTATAAAGCTCCCTGATGGACCGGCTAGCTGATGCCCACCTGTGTGGATAGTGGGCTGTAACCACCTAGTGGGACTTGTTTGGGTCTTGCATGCTCGATTTCGTGGGGCTTCTTTGGTTTCTTTAGTTTGGCTACGGGGTTGGCAGGAGGGGGCATGGCACCACGGGTGGGAGATAGGGCCTACTGACCCTTTTTGGTCTGTTACTACATCCATGTATTTCTTTTGTTTATAGTGTTTTGTTTGAGGAGCAGGCAGCAGGTTCAGGTCTTTCTCACAAGTACGCTCCTCAGAGCCAACTGGCAAAGTGGGTTCATAGGGTCGACGGCCTGGCATGCGGGTGTGAGCGGTTGACATGTTGGTTGCCTCCTCCCTGCCATTGGGTTGCCTGTAGGTTTAGTTTGAGTGTTTTGTTTGGTTTTCTATGGTGGTGGAGGTATCGTGGGACGGTATTTAGACCGGGTAGTAGTGATTTTATAATCGTTGGACGAGGAACCTGTTCGGGCCGGTCTTTTTTGCGGCTTCAGCTGCACTTAGTGCCGGTTGGCTTCATACCAGAGAGGCTATGGACTTGGACCGGGGCGGGCACTGGGTTGTTTGATGGTCTTGTAATTAGTTCTCATGCGGGCATGATACAATGATGGCAGGTGTGGGACTGTAGACTTAGTTAGCTTAGGATTAGTGGTATACCGGTTAATGGTATCCGTGTGCCCGCGTGGGCTCATTGTATGCCAGTGTTGGCGGTACGAGTTTAAATAAAATTAAAATTAGATTGACTTCTAAGTACCTTTCCTATTTATTACTTTAACGAATATAAAACATCTTTATGATCTTTATCTTTATTGCAATATTTATCGCTATGCAAAGGAAGTCTCCTCCCAGAGAAGAGCTAGGGAAAGCTTACGACATGCTTTCTCGATAGAAAGCAGTGGTCTTGAACTATTGGTAATGTAGGCAGAGGCCTAGTGCTATCGTAAAACAAACATAGAAGAAGAAGAAGAGAAGTATCGTTCTTTGTCGCCAAGAACTAACTATCTGAGGACCGATTATTACACTCAGCCACAGAGGACTCAGGCACCTGTTTCACCAATATGGGTGTTACTACAGGAGCTGGTATCACCACCACACGATCTATCCTACCCACACCCGCAGCAAGCGCCTCGACCTGACCTGACAAATCAGGACCTGGTCTACCCTCACTATCACCCAAAACCAAAGCTGCTGGAGGGACTGCAATAGCCGGCGGCGTAATATTCTCGTGAAAGAGCTCCTCCAATGGACCCTGAGAACTCTCAGGTTCTCTCCCACCCCCCCAACCGAGACCACTGTAGTAACAAAACTGACCGAGGGACAGGCAAAGAAGTAATAACGATAGGGGCTTCAGCTGCTAACATTGTGAGATAACCACGATTAACAGTATGTTCATTCTCGAGTGCACCAGTGAAGGCAGATATCTCTTTCCCAGTGTGATAATATCATGGAAACATGATGGAGACGTCATGCTGAAGGGGAGAGACCTCGCCCTCTAGCACGAGGTTCTGCTCGATAGCCTGAGACAGAACCACCGCCGAATGTAGAGCAGAGATGGTGGAGGGGATGGAGGCTGGCTTAGCCATTATGACTATGAGGTGGCGACTGTAGTAAACAACTCGAAAGATAAGTAAAAGGAAGAAAGGACTTCTAACAAATGCAGGAGAAGGTATAAGAACGAAGTCTGCAAAAGGTGTTTGAAGTTGAATACTTGCAGGCTATTGTGAGATAGAAATCAAGGGCTCTGATTGGATTGACAACGAACCTTGATGTCCAACACAGGGTGAAAGAATGAGGAATAGTACTTAGAATTTAATCTAATTGTATTTAAACTTGTAATGCCAACAGTGGTATACAATGAGCCCCCACCGGCACAAGGATACCACTAACCAGCATACTACTAATCCTAAGCTAACTATGTCTATGGTCCCGCACCTGCCATCTCCTAGTCATGTCCGCAGGAGAACTAATTACCAGGTTATCAAATAACCCAGCGCCAGCCCCCGTCCAAGTTCGTAGTCCCTCTGGTATAAAGCCAACCAGCACTAACCATAGCCGAAGCTGAGCAAAAGACCAACCTGACCAGGTTTCTCATCCTACAAGCATAAAATCACTACCACCAGGCCTGAAATCCGTCCCGCAAAACCTCTACTACAGTAGAAAACAAACGAACAAATACACAAACTAAACCTACAGGTGATACAATTTTAGAGAGAAGGTAACCAACATGTCAACCTCTTGCACCTGCATGCCAGGCTATCGCCCCTATGAACCTGCTTTGCTGGTTGCCTCCGCAGAGCGTACAGGTGAGGAGGACCTGTACTGGCTGCCTGTCCTCCAACCAAAACAATATAAACAAAGGAAATACATAGAGGTAGTAACAGACCAAGAAGGTTAGTGGCGACTATCTCCTACCCATGGTACCATCCCTCCTCTTGCCAAACCTGTAGCCAAATGCAAGAAACCAAACAAATCCCACAAAGCCTAGAGTACAAGACACAAACAAGTCCAACTAGGTGGTCGAAACCCACTATCCGCACAGGTGGCCATTAGCCTACTGGTCTATTAGAGAGCTTTATAGCACTCAGTAGCATCACCCAACCGCCCAGGTCAGACTGGAAACACTTAATTAGACCTCGTCCAACCTGATGCAGGCCTGACCTGTGCACGCAGGTAGCTCTCCCCCCCCAATCAGCCCCCCCCAAGCCCTACACCCCAGATGCCACTGAGCCTATCCAGCACCACAGCTCCTCAGACAGATCAACCATCCGATAGTCACAGGACAGCCCATACCTAACCCCTTCTGGTAGCCACCGGTCTTGGCCATACTAACAGAGCCCCAGTCCCCGGTACATTGTAGCCAAGGGGGCTCACCAGCCACAGCTAGGAGTCACAAAGGAGGCAGTACCAAAACCCAAAGGTACCAGCACCAGCCACACCGTCCAACCCAGTCGAACCAAAGTTCAACCAAGTCAGGAATAGGTATGCAGAGCCAGCTGAAGCCAGCCCCACAGGTCCGGCATCAAGTATAGACCAAACCATGGGCAAGTGGCACCCCCAACTGATACGACATGAAGGAGGAGGGTGAGCGAACAGGAGTAGACAAACAGAAGGTAGGCTCCACTTGCAATGGGTGAAGCCACCAACCACAGTGCACAACTGAACCACTCAAACACACAGGCAACACGAGTATCTAGCAGGCAATCGTCCCACACCACCCCAGGCAGCAACGAAAAACCACACCAGGGGGTAAGACTTTCAGGGTCAAAGCCATCCCCACTGAGGTGAGGAGGAGACAACTGACTGAATTACCATAAATGCCACAAGAACAATAACTCCAAGAGAATAGCGATAAACAACATCGTAGGATTCTGACTGTAGAAACATAAACGTAACTCGGAGGGCCCGGGGGGGCACCGCCCTGCCACCTGAGGAATGAAGTAGCCAGTACAAGAAGTTGATACTTAGGAAGGTCATCAGTCTAACCCAAGGGTGTTTTGTATCGTGAGAACTAAGTACTCTATTAAAATCTAACAAGAGACTTGAACTGGCCCAGAGAATAACATGGGTGATCCCCCCAAACACAATGTCCAATCTCCCCCAATCGAACACAAAACATGTATGTAGATAATAGACAGGAAGCCGAAGACATTTTACTGAACTGGGCTTGTAAGCGAACATGATGAGTAGCTTGAAGTGCCAGTATCATGAGATAACCAGCAAGCAACAAAGCGAGAAGCAAACAATTAATCTGCCACGTAATGCGAATCGACCTCAATACCAAGAACTTCAGGAACTACTGAGTGAACTCAGATATCTCCCCCAGAATCCAAGGCATCAAGGCCCATCATGGATGTGAAAGAAATGCGGGGAGCGAAGTAACGGCAAGGACGAGGAAAAGTACTTAGACCAAAGCGTGAAGAACCTATACTCCTTGGTCATACTGGCCTCCTTATATAGTGTTCTTCTCGCCCCAAGTCATGTGACCCAAACTGGTCACACATGCCAAACCAAATCATAACAAACAAATCATATGACCACTTCGGTCATATGCTCAAAACCCAGGACCTCATGGCAAGGCCATGTGCAAACACTCATAAACCAATCATAACGCAATCAACAAGTCATGTGATCCGAAGTAGCCACATGCATGAAACCCATGACCTCATAATGAGGTCCTGTGCTAAGCAAAAATGGTATGAGCAAGGCATTCACGCAAGGCACACTTGCTAGGCACATGTCACATAACGCATACTCGAGTCATGTACAAAAGATAATAAATCATAATATAACAAGTCATATTACTCAAATGAGTTATATGTGCAGAACAATAACATACCTATGACTCATAACCATGCATCACATAAAAACCTTTTCCTCACCAAACCATCTTTGTAACAGGTAGAGAGTTCCATCATTGCTATTGTATCTCCTTACACATGACAGCTTGCTATGTACATGTTTCCAATAAGTAGAGTGGTTACTCCTACAGCTACATTGCAGATGCTATGGTTAAAACACCTCAATTGGCTAGATATTAGCAATCCATGGAGTAGTTCAGTTCATGACAGAGAATGTTTGGTATGGTACATGGAGGTTAGCTAGACAGCACAAAGGAGTTTGGTGCTCATGAATGTAACATCATGATGGGGAGTAACTGGCAGTATATAAAATCCACTTAAGCATTCACTAGGCCTCCGCTACCCTGATAATCAACTACCTAAAGAGATGAGGACTTAATTGAGTAAAGGTGCGGCTTAATGATATTAAGCTTTACTGTTTTGGTTCTTCAAACTCTACTGCTGTATCTTTGAAATTTCGTTATATTTGTTCTCAGAAGAATTCATCTTGGAGTGGTTGCAACCTCGGAATCCATCTTCCCCCACGGAGACCTTATTACAAACACCCTCCTCCTCACAGAATACAAACTGCTTCTGTTATATGTCCTTCTACCATCAACAGCCAGTTTCTCCTATTTCACATATTTAGGTCCCAATTGCCCCCTCACTTCTTTCTACCCCTGCCATCACACTGCGATGCCACATTATGCCTTTCTGTAATTGCGGATGATTTCCATCAAGAAATACTCCCTGGTACAAACTACTTCTAACATCTTTTCATCAGACACTACTGTATACTTGGGCTTTCAGGAACTAGACTACCAACTATATATCAAAATCCTTTACACGATTCTGTAATACATACAAACTAACTTTCAAAACACAGTAGATCAGCTCCTGGAGTAACTTACCAGCCTTACAGATAGATTGAAAGTTGTCAATAATATTGCCTTTCCAATCCAAGCATCCATGACTGCATTCACCATCACAGCTGCCACTCTAACCTCCCGTACCTGGTCAGTCAGAGTCTACTTCTGTTCTACTTCCTCCACCTGCTTAATTCACTTCCTTTCTCTCTATGCTAGTTGCTACTACTACTTCGCCTAGTCTGGTCAGAAAGGAGGACAACAAGGCCCCCAAATCCTAGCTCACAATTGTGGCTAAAGCTACACCTCCTGCCACAGTACCTGCTTTGGAAAAGGGCATCATGAGGGAAATATAGCTTCTCATCAAGTAGGATGATGTTTGTCTCTCTGCTACCATAATTAAGTACTGTGATAATATCAACTAACTTCTTTCAGCTGCCCTTGCCTCCCCTGTTACCCATAATAGTAACCATGTTCACATTGCTTCACTGGAAAGGTTTAACTCACAAACATGAACTACAGGGTCTCTGCCTTGATCTACCTCATCCCAGGTATTACCATTATTATGGAACTTACTATATTTTGTTTTGGACTTGCTCTCTCTGACTAACCTAAGTGGCTCACCACTGATGTCGCAAAATTTGGCTAGTAGGCCTCCTCCATTGTTATCTCTATCACTGGTACCAAGGCAGTACTTTTTGTTAACAAGAGACTGGCTGTGTTCTCTATCACCTACAAAAGAGAATTCTGGCTACAGTTCAACCTGTAGATCTAAGGTTCTAATTATCCCAGCCTTGGATACTCTAATAACAAGTCTACCTCCTCCGGCATTTCCAAGTAGTGCATAGATCCACATACCACTGAAGAACAAATCCGGTATTACTGATATATTGTAGCTAAGCCTTGTGAAGAATTTTACATGTTATGATTATGAATAATGTGTTATTGGAGTCGCATGATATTATAATTACCTTTTACATGCAGGATCTCTTTCAGGTTCATGTAGGTTTCACACATAACTTAGACTTCAAGTCATGATCATCTAGACTGATGGGCTATTACAACAATGCATACGCTAGTTGAATTTGTAAGCATGTTGTAGCTAGGTCTATGTAAGGTTGTAAGTTGAGCTTTTAAGATAGATCTTCATACAACTATATTACTACTTTCCTACTTTTATTATGTAACCTTAGGCCAGCATCAATACTTGTAGTAGTTGAGGCTATTAGACAAATATCTCACTTTACTCAGTATCCTAATACATCAGATTATTTCAAGGTATAAGGTTAGATAGTTCCTGTTTGGTCTTTTAGTCACATGCCAGAAATTAGACGATACTTGTATGTTAAGCTGTTCTGCAAATATCGTTACCGACCCAATTCAGCGAATTGTTTTCCTCTTACTGTCAATCTCAACTGGTAGGTTTCACATTCGATTGGTGGAGAGTTAGGATGTATTTGGAGGGATCACCCATGTCATTCTTTGCACCAGCTCATGTTTCATCTTGGGTTGCAAAGCAGTCATAAGTTGTCACGATACAAAAAGCCTACTGGGTTGCTAAATTACCATTCTGTCTGTTCTGTACACCATACTAATTGTATGATTTCTCTGTAATAAGGACTGTACTCTCCTTCTCCCTACAGCTTACTTTATCTTTCTAGCATCCAAATCCTACTTTGCCATTTATCATACTTGCTTTCTTATATTATGTACCTCTTTTAAGCTAGTTCAGTCAATTTTCGCCTCCTTCTTTTAATAGAAAAAGCTTTGATCCTGACCCTTCTACATCCTGGGGTTGGTTTTCAAATTTTCTACCTAGAATGCTCTAGGGTTATGGGTTACTAGGCTATAGTAGATTATATGTAGTTTTCAGTATATATTATGCGTTGACAAAATTAACTACAATTCGACAATCAGTGGTAATCTACTACTCTTCATCACCCCATACTCTCAACCATACCTATAGAAATTACTAAAAGTCAACCAATATGATACCATTCTGCTCAATTTCTTTTTCAATAAACTATCCCTTCTATTCTTTGCGATGATGCCAAAAAACCTATTCCCTCCACACATCTCTCTGAGTTTACCACGGGCAGGATTCTTGAGCTACATGAGTTTCAGCTGAGATATCAGTAAATATCACACAACCTTAATATCCCCTACACTACTGTCACAGATACAAGTGCAAAGGGATATCAAGAGGACAAGGATAACAAGTGTAGAGGAAGATATTAACAAACTACCAAAACATATGATAATGCTATAGTGGAGAAAGCTCTATAAAATTGCCATACTACCTATTCGGACATTTCTGAGCAAATTGCTTCCAATCTTTCTAGTAGGACAATAAGGAGAAGACTTGAAAAAAAGGCTCTTAGAAAGTGGATAGCACAAGAGAGAGTTTATTTGGATGAGGATCTAGCTCAAGAGAGGTTGGAATGAACATCAGCTCATAGGTATTTGACAGATGAAATGTGGAGAAAGAAGGCAATGTGGCTGGATGAGGTAGCTGTAGAAAGGGGAGGAGAAAAGAGGAGAAAATAGGTTTTCTAATACCTATAGGCGAAACGGAATAAGGATTGTGTTGAACTTAAGGCTAGAAGAGGGGAGAGACAGATTAGCCAGATGATAACTGGTTGTTCTTATAGTCAAACTCATAGTCTTTTTTTACCTGTTTTTCTGGATTCTTCTTCTACTAGGGGTAGAGTTTCTG
>NW_003298891.1:127255-131338 GCF_000151645.1 Tuber melanosporum
GAAACTCTCGTGGGAAGAAAGTTCGTTTAATAGTTGTCATCGCTAAAGATTTTCCTCAGTTGAATCGCGGTTAACTTTATCTACACAAAATATATCAATTGTTTTTGGTAGCCACACCTATTGCAAGTACAGCCTTTTGTCTGTTTATCTCATTCCTATTCTGATATTCCGTCTCTCTTATCTGCTGCTTATGGTATCTTTTATTCTTCCAGTTTATCTGCCTTTTGCCAGCTGGTAGTAGTGGCTGCCTCTGTGTGGCTACTATTATTGTAACTCTCAGCTTTAGCTGTTTTATCTTCACTGGCCACTTGATATCTGTACTTGGAGCTATCATGGTGTAGCTAGACAATGCTCACCTACAGTTACTTGTTATATGCTACCTTGTAGTACATGGCTGGCTTACTACCTGGAGTACAGAAAAGGCTGGATGGATATTGAGACATCTTACTTAGTAGCTGGATTGGACCAAAGCTGGTAGCAGTTGCAAGAGGCAGTTGAGGATGTGTCAGGTTAGGTGACCCCTAATCAAGTGTTTCTAGCTGCTAGGACCTGCTAAGTCTGCAAAGAAACTATCTAAATAGCTACATATTTGGACAGCAGAATGTGGGTGGTGACTTGGATTTAGTTGTGTGATTGAGTTTGGTATTATAGTATTATATTTAGATTATTTGGCTGGGCTATGGGTAAAGTGTAGAATAGAAGGTACTATGAGTGGCAGATAAGTTCTGCTACCCTGCGTAGACTGCTACCACTACTGGCCTTTCTATATCTAGGGGTGGCAGGCAGTAGCTAGACTGTTTGGCCTTTGGGCAAGATTATTAAGTAGCCTTGATGGATTGGTGCCTACTGTAGAAAATGGCTACAAGCTGGTATTCAGACATGGAGGTAAGGTTTTTATATTACTAATTTTATATAAGGAATATGGTATACCGGTACACTGGTCAGCTTCAGCTACATGATCAGGCCTCATGGCTTAGGTTATAAGACTTGGTTGGGCCTGAATTAGAGGGTCTAAGGTGTTGCACCAGGGGACATTGTTGAATTTTAATAGTTTTTATATTTAGGATTCATGTTAGGGCATAGTGTAGGGATTATTGAGGTCTGGGACTAGAGGTTTAGTTAGTTTGCAGCTAGTAGCAGTGCACTCACTGGGATATCTGTCAGTATTGAACTTGTTGAATGCTAGGATTGGCAGTACAAGAATAAATAAAATTAGATTAAACTACGAGAATTATTTTCTAGCATATATCTTTATCAATACTGCCTCATATTTACAATACCTGTATCTCACTTGTCTTAAGCAATAGGAGACAACTATGAGATGATTACTATATTGAGTAAGATTGAAGTAATTGTACATATTACTTCTACGATAAGACAAGTTAATAGTTGAACAACTATATCACAGCAGTGATTGAGGTAGGATCGCAATATGCAGTTATCATATCTCTCTAGAGTTAAGGAGACAAAATAGATTTAGAATACAAACACCAAGGGGGTGCAGCCATGAACCCACTTTGTCAGATAGTTTGACTTAATGAGGAACAGTTTTACACAATATCAGTGACCATATGATAAGAGTCACTGATATAACAAATACATATAGCCTAACCAGCTTTTGCGATTCCAAGAACAGACTCTTGGAGTATCAAAATCTAAGAACTCAATGTCTGCCATGCAGAACCATGAAAGGTTCCGGTGAATTCTAGTTTAACTAAGATTGTATATTAATGTCGAAGGATTGAGAGCTAATGTCAATCTCATGAAGATATAATTAGACAAATTCCTGGTAGTATGGCTAGCTCTGACAATGATTACACTGTATGCCAATGGCAAAATAGAGGAACTTTGGCTGAAATAGGCGGAGTTTAAGAAAGTATTGGAAGGCTAATTCAAAAACAGAGATAAGAGAGAATTAATTAGATACAAGACTGTGAACATAAAGCAAGGAAATAAGACTGCAATAGATTGTTGGAACAGTATGAAATTATTTAATACTGATACAAATTTGTGATATATACTCTTTAATAAGACTCCTATTAACAGAGGTAGGATATGAGGAAAGATAAGCTTGAGTATCAACAGACTATTAGTTCACTATACCAGAAGAACTGGAACAATGGTTTGTAGAATTAAAAACAGGAGAAGAACAATATCTCAAGAGAATGGATATAAGATAAATGAAAGTACGCAGGTATGATACAATGACGATGGGACATTTAAAGCCTTGATGATAATACAAGAAGTAGATGTAATTGACACTAATAATAATGTAAAAACCGAATAATAATTTCAATGAATACTCAACTAAGAAGACTAAAGATATAAGATATAAGAACTTTGCATACAATGTGAAAATAAGGGACACAATGTATGAAATGGCAAAAACAAACAGAGCACCAGTACAGGACCAGTTCCAACCAGGAGTGGAAGGTTGGAAGTAGAACATGAAGAACTCTAGGATGAACTGAGCTTAAATGACAAAAGCCAGCTACTAGTATAAGGGATAGTTTGCAGGATGAAAGATAACAAGCTATCAGAATATTGCAACTATAAATGGCAACAGAAAATATAGTAACACATAACCTTGACTGGAATGATATTATGATAAATATATATATATATATGGTACCGGAAGACTAAACTCTAAACCAACTTTCAGTGGAAAAATGTGACAATTTTTTCGTAAAGGTAACCGTAACACCACTAAGAATAAAGATATTGATTGTTAATAGGGTAAAGATAACCTGACTATTTAACCCCTATGCCTTCCCTGCCTCCTTGTTTTCCAAGTATGATATTATATCATATATAGATAATTTGTTAAATTAAACTTGAACTAAATTGCTGTATGCAAGTAACTTCTTTTCTAATCTCCTATATCATCAAATATTAACTCATATCTTGATCACATATCATACTCAGGTAACTTTATTCTAGTCAAACAATTCATAATCTATTATTATTAACCATAATTTCTCAGATTCAATCTCCTCAACAAGACAATAAAATAGATCATATAAATAATCCTGATGATATACAATTTAAGAAAGAACAAAAGTGAGCAACAATGAGAGAGCGTGTATAGAGATTTAGAATATCTAAAAAGATTGATCCAGTTATACCTCGTCAGCCTCCAATATCGAATACAGAGAGATCATGCAAGTATCGCAATGAAAATAATCTAGAAGCACACTTGGAATCCTTTCTTTGTATTCCAGTAGAAAACATTGTGGGAGCTTCTACAATAGATATAGTAAAGTACTATCCTTCAACTAGGAGAACATGACAATACTGAGAGTGATTAAGAGTCCGTAATCGATATCTAAAACCAGCTCTACTATCAAAACGTGAGCAGAGTCACCACTACTATGTGAAGAAACAGCAGTTAAAACTTGCTACCTATATGGAACTCTTAGCAACAAATCCTGTAAGGAGTAATCTAGTACATCAATATAAACTAAGATTAAGTCTTGCTCAATATATACATTTTAGAATAACAAACTACAAGAGCAAGCATATAAGTATTGGCCACAGCTGACTAGTACGATGAAAATACTAAAGGTAGAAATTCTGGAATCTGCATTAAAGAGATTGAAGCAACAGTTCGAGTCTAGCAGAGAAAAGCACAGTAACTCTAGAATGAGATTAGTAATGGATTGGAATATACAACTTTATACATTTATAAATTTGCAGTGGAAAGTGAAAAGAAAATGGAACATGATGGAATTGAAGAGGAAATACGAAGATCCTATTACTCCTAAAAGGAGCCAAAAAGAAATGGCTCTTATGGTTGCACGAGTAGGTGGTTGGGGAACTTGGGTAATGAAGAGGATTTTAAACCAGGATGTCTAGTATATTCAGAAAAGGAGACTTCCTGCTAGAGAGCAGGGCAAGCATACAAAGATTACATGTTGGCTTACAGATGAGGGTACAATGCTGGCCATAAGGGTGTACATATCTCATGTTAGAGAAGGTATGTAGCAGAAAGCATTTTTGGAGTAGGGAATAAAGTTAAGATTTAAGCTAATAATGGGACAATATAGGAATGGATTCTGAGGGGCTTGCTAAAGCAGTTACAAA
>NW_003298891.1:132297-134524 GCF_000151645.1 Tuber melanosporum
TCAGAGCAACGAGGAAATGACTTTTGATAGTAAAATACTTAAGGCAGTCTGCCTTGAAAAGTCTCCAATTGCATATGTGATACTACAAGAATAAGCCAGGAAGGAGAATTTAAGTAGTCAGATTCTTGAGATTCATATGACTAAAGGACATGTAAATAAAGTATATATCAAAAGGCAGTTAGAAGACATGAAGGTATCTAGATGTGGTTCACAGGAGGCTTTATAACTTGACCTGTACGGCGTGGAGCAAGTACTAGTCCCATCATGAGGCCAGGTACTAATCAGGAGAGTAATAGCAATAGTGTTACCTGAGAACAACAATGCTTGCATAGCACTTCATTGTAAATTAGTAAGGTATAATGGCTTCACGACTAATGTTATGGGGAATTGTTGTAGCGCAGTGGAACGATTGATTGATGATAATCGGACTTGTGTAAGTACACCACAGCAGGAACGATGATTGAAGTGGAGAGTGTATTTCTTTTGATAATAGGTGCAGAGAGAAAACTTGAGAGAGAAGGGAAGGAATGAAGCTTCATTAAATACAATTTGTAGTGGCTGACATCCAACATGTGCACACCACTCTATGTGTTGCCCTCAGGGCAATAGACCTCGCTGTGTCTATTCCAATCCCAATACTATTCCATGATGCGATTACTCCATCATAATGCAGGAGAGATAGATGGGGACTACGCAGGTCAAATCACGGTAGTCTTAGCAAACATATTGAATAGCAACTACAACATCATAAAAGCAAAGTTGATAGCTCAAATGATAATTGTAAAAATTGTCAGAATAGACTAATAAAAGGTACAAGTAATTAAGAAAATGCAACTGAGATAGGACGAATTCAGGAGTACAGATAAACAAAGACCAGCCTCTATGAAAACAGTTACCACTGTTAATAGATATAAATGTATAGATCAGAAGGGCGGAACTAGTAGGATACTTAAATGAGATGATGCGCAACTTACCCTAGTATCTATGACAATTAGTATAGAGCTAGTACTAAAAGAACAACAGATTAGAGAAAAATAATTATGATAAATGATGCTAGAAGAGTATTATGGATTCCTGTATATCTTTAAGGAAAAAGAAAATATGAAACTACAATTACACCAAGGAAAAGACTATTAGATAAAACAAAAAGAAGTAATAAATGGCACAGTTTGTGAAGTGGTTGACACTGAAAGGAGAAGAACTTAACATGCTACGAGCAAAGCAGATAAAGCACTTGACTAGGAATAGTATAAGATAATAGTCATTATGAGCAGGAGCTTCTATTCATTTTTGCAAAAAGAAGCTTGCAGGATTAAGGCTCAGTGTAGACTACAGAGGCCTGAATACAGAGTTACAGAAAGATCAGTACCTACTACCTTTGATAAGCGAAGCATTGAATCGACTATTAACAGCTTTATCATTCATAAAACTTGACATTGCGGTAGCAGTCCTTAAAGAGACCAGCTGCCCTCTCCCCAAAGCTTTCACAGCTAAGGTTAATGACCTTAGTACTGTAATCCTCCTCATCCTTGACTCTGCCACACTGGCCACCCCATATGCCTCCTACTAAGAGGCCCTCTCCTCCCATTTCAACAAATCTCACCCTGTGTGTGAAAACCACTATCTCTGTCCTCACCCTGTGCCCAATCAGGTGCAGCTCACTATCCACTCTCTCCCTGTCTCTCAGCTGTGAGCTGACCGAAAGACCATTCTTCAGGTGCTAAGTCAAACTATTCTCAATGTCAAGGAGGTACAGATCTTCTCAGCCCCATTCCTCCTACAAGATAAGGAGATATTCCTCTGCAAGATATATACCTCTGGCATGGTCAAGCTTGCACCCTCGGATATGGAGAAGATTGTGGGTGAGACTGCCCTCTATGCATCAAGATGCCAGATTGAAAATACTCTCTCTATAAACAAATTCACCAATCCAAAAGCTGCTGGGTCTCTAGCCACCAAGTGGTAAGATGCAAGACAGACCATTCCAGTTGCCCCATATGCCTCCTATGTCATATCAAAGGCCCTCACCACTGCTAGAACTCAATATGCCCCACAGAAGATAACCACAATCCAGTGATTAATTGCTCCCCCACCTCTGTCCTTAGTTGCCCAAACTGCACCTCCACACACTCCCCCTTCGACCAGTCTAGCCCCCAACACCCACAACCCCACTCACCACCTCCAGCCATATCTCCTCTCCCGGGGGAAAAAACAATAAATGCCCAGA
>NW_003298891.1:134869-141239 GCF_000151645.1 Tuber melanosporum
ATCTAGCTTGCCACGTACCGTTATTAGACAAGTCCATGTTCAGTCATGCTTCTATGTAGCTAACCTCTACCAATCCTAGGAGAAAGCCAGTCCCACCCCTGTCCCAAATCTGCCAGTGGGCTCGTCCTGATAATGTGCAAAGACCACTCTACTCTTCCTCCATCTCCAGCTTCTACTACTCCTCCTCAGAGCAGTGAATCTTTCTCCCTCATTCAACATAACTGCTTGGGTAGCTGGAATATGTTTCTTTCTCTCTTTAATGCTTTAGTTGCCTGGCCCTCCTCCCTGTACTTGTTGCTCTTCTAGATGCTTACTTTTTCATAGTAAGCTTCTACCCTTTGCTGGTTTCAAGTCTTTTGTCAACCCAACTGCACTGGAGGAGAAGTCACGGGTGGCAGTGTTCGCCCTACACTCCTTCCTTGATATTATTTTATTGGTTACTGTACTTTTTGACAACTAAGCCCTAATGTCAGTGGATATCTAGACTGCTTCCGGTCATTTCGACTCTTCATATAAGTGGTTTAGAGTTCTCAACCTCTACTCCCTTTGGACCTTTTCATTAATGGACCATACAGTCTCTCCTGAGGAAGCTTTCTCTGTTCTCGACTTTCCCCCCCTGGTTGTCAGTGATTTCAACCTTCAACACCTCCAATGGGACCCTTACTGCCCTCTATGAAGGTAAGAAACTTGCACCTCTGGCCCATATGCCAACCTTGTTCAGAAATGTTGCTTCTCCCTCCTCAATACACCTGATGTTTACACATGCTTGTTTCTGAGACAAGATCATACCCCCTCCCTAATTGATCTGGCTTTTTCCAAACAACATTTCTCCTCCTTTATGGAATCAGTGGACAGGTCTCTGCCATCTATGGGGTCTGACTATGTTCCTATATTAATCACGCTTTCTTCCCCACTACTTGCTTCTCCTGAACCCCTATCTTATTAGAACTCTACTGACTGGTCCAAAGTCTACTATAATCTAAGCTCCTTCACAATTCCTTCACCTCCTCTCCTCCTGACCTAACAGCTGCTGCATATCTTGCTTGATATCAACCTCAGCCAAGTATGTATGGTCTATGCTGAGTATACACTGATAAAGATACACTATATACAATCAAAGACTTGTTGGTCTGACACCCTATTTGACCTAAGAAGGATCTACCACTGTAGCGCTGAAGCAGTACATACCTCTCCTTCGGACCACACATGAGCTGATGTATACTTGGCTAGGAATACCTACCTCAAGGCGATTAAGAAAGCAAAGAAGGAATATTGGACATGGCTCCTTGAGGGTACAATGCCCTAAAATATGTAGACAGTAAAAAAGGTTTGCTTTGAGAAAACTACCAGAACACTTCCTGTGGTTACCTAATGCAACCTCTCTAATTGAACTAAATTACACACTCATCTCCTACTTCTTCCCACCCAGACCACATGCCTTGAGCCTGCTAATCCTTATAGATCTTAGGGACTCCTCTACCATGCTGGTAGAGGAAGTATCCGCCACTCTCAGCAAGTTTTCCCCTCCTCGGTCTCTGGTCCTAACCTCATAACCTATACTGTATAGAAGTAGATCAAGCACCCTGCACCTCACTCCTGGTAACCCTCCTCAACCAACTGGTCTGATTTGGATTTCACCTAACATTGCTCTAGAGGGCACGTAGGGTAGTTTTGGATAAGCCTGTAAAGTCCTGGTATGACATCCTAGCCTTCTTCTGCATGATTGTCCTCCTAGAAACAGTCTCCAAAATTTTGGAAAAGATGTTGGTGAATTATCTCTCCCCCCTAGGAACATCTTTGGGCCTGCTCAGCCACCATCAATGCAGCACCTATCCAGGTCTTAGTACCTTTGTCGCATGTGCTACTCTGGCCCATGAGGTCCAACTACTTCAACACCAGTAGCTCGTGGCCTCCATCTTGTTCCTTGACATCAAGGGGGGGTTCAACTATACCTACCCCAATGATTCTTTCCATATGTTGCACTTTAGAGGTCTTTCTCCCTACCTCTGCTCATGGACTGGATTGTTCCTAACAGGTAGGCAATACCGACCCGTCTACCAGGACTCACCCAGAGTTTTCAAACTGGTTCAGGTTAGCACAGTGCAAGGCTATCCTATCCTACAGCTTCTGTTTGTTATCTATGTCTTCTCCCTTCACTTCCCAGTACCATGAGGATTGATCCTCTCATATATGGACAGCTATGTGGTAGCTGTAGCCTCGAACTGCTATAGAATGAATATCCAATACCTCTAGCATTTAGTAGAGATATTGACTCAGAAGTGAAGAAGGCAGGGTGTCTCATTCTCTGTGCCTAAACAGAACTCTTACATTAGGGAACCCCCAGCAGACCGGCCCCAGATTAAGACTTCGTATAGTTATAGATTGCCTGCTCTTCTCCCCCTCTCAGGTAGTCTGGTGGCCCAGGTACCTGTTTGAACCCTCCTCCTGCTTCCTCAGTATGGCAACAAACACCCACTTTTCAAAGTGTCTGGCACTAGTCTAGAGTGCATTCTCCATGTATTAAAGGCTGTCAGGTTCTGGGAAAGGACTTGGTTCTTTTCTTTGTCATAGTCTGGCCTTCTCCCTTCCGTCACTCATCATACACTATAGAACCAATTTGCTCTCCGCCTCCTCCTCTATTACAGACTGTCTGGCTCCCTTCTAGAGATAAGTGCTGAGATAGGTCACAAATAGCTTCACAGATTTCCCATCAGCATCTTTTCTTGAAATGTAGCTGTTCAGCATGTCTCATACCTTATTAAGCACCACCAGAACCTGTTGGCACTAAGGGTGGTCTACCTCTCACCTGAGCGAAACCCAGCCACATGGCCTCCTCACTCCTCTGTTGCTTCCACCTCACCTTATAGCACCCCAGGGGACTACCGTCTCTTGATAATACGCCTCACACCATGCTACAGATGGTTCAATTGATGAACACCAGAACTGACCACTCATGTGAGGACCCACTTTGCACTAGATGCCATAGTCCACAAGGTAGTCAAACCTCTGAACTCACTCTCATGTGTTCTCCCAGCATCCATGGCCCTCAACCACTCGCCACCACCTCCTATTATCAGAAATACCGGGATCCGATACCTAGGAATCACCCTAAGCAGAGTAATCTCACCCAGAATCAGAATCTCAGATCTCTAACACCTCCCTCCCGCCCTCTTATAAGGCCTGCATATTATCATACATATCAATCTCAGCTGTGTCCTGTGACTATAATACCAATGAATTGATGGTCTTAGAGTAACACCACATATGTCGCTACTGGCCGTCCAACCGGGTCCTGCTCACAGGATGTATGTGAGAGGACCTTCGGCTAGGTCTGGGAAGTGGTACGGAGTAAATGGAACAACTGTCCAGACGGTTGCTAGGCTTCAAACTGGTAACATATTGGGCACGGGCGGTAGGTAACAAGACGTATTCACACAAAGATCTCGGATCAAATGGCAAAGGATCTCAATAAGAGGCCAATATATTCGCACCCATCCTACAATAATCAGAAGAGGGTAGAACTCCAAGTTACACTACCATAAAAGCTAATAGAGTGTACAGAGTATTGCAAACAGGTTTCGAAATATATTGTAGCTACAAGGATGACTCCGAGTACTACAACAGTGATTAAAACCTAGTAGTAAGAGCAATGAAGAATACTGACAGAGGCAATATTTGTCAATCCGTTGGAATAGCTTTCTTCCAATTGGCAGGAGGTCCTAGGGAAGATATCTATCAGTCTGGCAAGGTGTTATAAAGGTTTGAAGTCTGGTGGCCTAAAATAATTGCAATTATGACTACCTGTTTAAATGCAACCTGCAGATAAAACTGATTATTTCATGAATGACCAAGACAATTATAGTAAATGTAGTTCGACTAGAGAACTAGGCCACATATCTGAAGACTCTAATGATTGAAAAACTAGTATTGGGAACGGTAAGGTTCCAAGTTAGTTATATCATAATTACTACAGAGGTTGTTGTAACTTTCAGGGTCTTCACATGTTTGCACCAGCTAAGAATACGCGATGTTGCAAGTTAAAATCAGTTAGGTACAGAGTTCTACACTAAATAGATGTAGTCATCAAACACTTAGATGTAGAATATAAATATTGAAATGCCTTACAAGCTTTAGACATCATCAAGCAACAGAGAAGAGACCTTAAATATATAATATTGTTTTTATGATTCTATCTTACATCACTGAGGTTACTTCGATCTTAGTAGTAAGAAATGAACAGATTGAATTTGTGCCTTCCTAGACAATCTCTGTCTACTGAAAAACATCTTGGTTGGCCCTGACAATTGTGAAGTTTATCTGATTATCTCCACCTAACCGTATATTGTTATATCTCATTCTTACTAAAGCTCTCTAACTATCTACATACTGCTTCATACCACACGACATGGCCAGGACATTAGGTATCCTGCCGCATAACCTACTGAAGCAGAAACCTATACAAATGCAGGCTTTCTAGCCCACGGACTAGAAAAAGAAGCTTAAAAATGAGCAAAGCAGATGTTACAACCTCCTAAGCAGATGACTCCAGGGGACCCAATGGATACATGTGGAGATCGCCACTCTATGAGGCTTAGTCATTAGTTCTCTCACCCTTTGCCTCTCTGAATTCCCTTCGAAGAACCAGCAGGCAAAATCTTCATTGCCCTACAATCCTCAAAGGCTCCTTTTCCTGTTTCCACACCCGCCATACCACATACAAATACCAATGGAGCAGACCTTTCTGGACTTACTGATAGAGTTAAAATAGTCATAGGTCAAATACAGCAGGATATTTCAGCATGTATCAATATTGCCCACCTTGTTTTTGAAACTCTATCAGCCAACTCACAGGCCAACCCGTCAAGGCTGATAGAAGTTCAGTAAAAATTGCTGGCAGCACAAGACATACATGATAATGACATAACTGTCATATTACATCATTGTACTAGAGTAGAAGGAAACATCCGAGAAATATAAGAAAGGAACAACAGAGAAATAGCCGCTAAATTAGCAGCACAGAATGTATGACAAGAGTATCATGAGGGGGTAACTATCTAACTGTAGCAAGAAGCTCTCCAGCGAGGCCTCATTTGGAAACTAGCTTTCAAAGAGTTTATAGTACAAAATATCCAACAGAACCAATCAATATGAAACTTGATATCCAATCAGGCCATCCGGCAAGAATGGGAGGCAGATCACTATAGTGACTTTACACATACCATTGAAAGGATTTAGAACTATATATACACTATTTTATCGCTAGTGCTTTATAAACTTAAAACACTAGATAGTGGACAACCAAGCAGTCAGTGGGCTGTGTTGGAAACCGTCACAGAAGAATTGGAAGATGTTGGAGAAAGGGAGGAATGCGAGGAAATCCATACCCGAAGTAAGGGAAATCAGAGAGAAGGAGAGCCACCAAGCCCTATAATACTCGGTGGTGACTTGAATGATAAAAGTCATGATGGAGATGGCAATGGAAATAGAAGAATGTGTGGAGGAGGACCATCCAGATTTAAACTGGCATTAACATCTGAACAATATGGAGCAGCCGTTGTACATGCAGAAGCATGGTCCTAAACTGCTAAGCAACTGGCAGACCCACCCAGTTTTTCAAAGTAAAGACCGGTCAATGCGTCTGCTCTGAGTTAACCTAAGGTATATATTATTTCGAACGAAATCCCCGGATCTAGAATGATGATCATGAACGTATTAACTGGGGCCTGGGTAGTACAAAATAGGATCAGAACAGTCCTATAGAAGTATGATATTGGCGTGCAATGGATAGCCTCTGTGGAGAGGCACAAGACCCAGGACTGTATTTATGGACTCGCTTTGAACCTGAATTTACCTGTCGGTCCGCTTCTGTCGAAGTAGGATGCAAAGATATCTGGGACATGGAACTAGTCGAGTACAAAAATAACCTTCAGACAGTTATAGGAAAAACACAAAATCTCAATCTTCACACTAGGCTACAGGGACCAGTCTGGTGTATAGCAAGCGTTAGAAAGTTACCTTCTAAGATTAGAGGGGGACTTTCCCGGAACAAATATGATACCAATGGAGAATGGGAAATGGTAGTCTGGTAAGCAGCGAGCGATGAGGAGGAATAGCAGGAACGGGATCAGCTAGACCAGGATAAGTTTAAACCCCCAAAGATATTTCCAGACAAAAAGATTGCTCACAAAAATCAACTAAAGGTAAAATCGGCTGAAGCCCTTTATAATAGAAAGTTGTCCTTCCAAATAAGATGATGCTGGAATTGGAGACTAAGTAAAAGGTAAAAGGTTCTACTTGGTCAATGAAGTTGATATATGCAAACTTCCAAGTGGCCTACGAAGGAATCCCACAGTGATCCCTAGGCGTTTGG
>NW_003298891.1:141690-147425 GCF_000151645.1 Tuber melanosporum
CGCGCACGCTAAAGGTTTCGAAAAGGTGGCTTTACACTAGTGTGGACACTGTCTATGGTTAAGCCAAGGTGGAGAATACAATCAAGAGGTATATCAAAGAGACAGTCGACAAGGCCTACATACCTGGCTTTTGTTTCCATGATATCTTGACGATGGTAGAGACCACCTAGATTGGTTCTATAGTTAGTAAAAGTGGAAGGTATGAGAATGCCTTGGCAGGGGGTAAAGATGGCTAGTGGTGGGCTGCCCAATATACCAAAAGGAAACAAGTTTGTCTGAGAATACCTAGGTAGTTGAAACTGCACAGGTGCAGTAACAAACAGTCCGATTGTTATTATACCTCAGACATGCCGAGACAAGAGAATGACGATTCAACGCCTAATCCAAAGAAATGCGCAGTTAGTGTAACAAAGGTTAGGAAATATAACAGTCCTGAGAAACATGCTTATATCGACCTTATAAACTTACATCATTAGCGCTACAAAATACAACTACAGTTAGATTCAGGATCTAACCTGTTTCTAATCAACAAGAAACTTGTAAAGGAACTAAAAATTCCGTTAACAGAGAGACAGAATCCGGTCAATATTTAGGGCTTTGATGGAGTACCAGCTCTGTTGGGAGGAAAGCTTGAAATACGTTGTATTTAGCTTAAAATAGGATGAAATAAATACATGTCCAAAGTTGCATTAGAAATCGAAGTAGCAGGAGATTACTGGATGATAATCCCATTTAGGTAATGGCATTCAGAATGCCCCTTATCCAACATTTGAGAACATACAAAGTGAGAACTCAGAGATCCTAATCATAAGTCTTGTCTGAAAAGAAGAATAGGGAGGAATTGCAGATTTGTTTGATTACGACGAAATCTGTTGCCTGGGATAAAAATGTGATCCAAGTAGGAAGAATTAAAAATATACAAGATGCTAATCAGATCAACTTCGCTTGTCTCACAAGGTACAATTAGAAATTCATAAAGCTATTTCTTCCTCAAATGGAGACAAACCTGGAGGATCAGGGAACCTACTATCAAGAAATTAAATTTGTCAAAGGAGAAAACCCCTCGTGGGGACCCATTTATCCTTCGTCTGACAAATAACTTAAATTGTTACAGGAATATCATGACAATATGTTACAAGAAGGAACGATCACAAGAAGTCAATCACCTTTTGGTACTCCAAACCTCTTTACACTAAAAGCAGATTGAAGACTACGACTGGTAGTAGACTACTGAAATCTAAACAAGATAGCTGTATAAAATAAGTATCTACTATAAGCGATGTCAGAGCTATATAATCGGGTAGCAGGAGCTAGTATCTTTTCCAAAATTGATTTGAAAGATGGTTACAAGATCATCCTAATCACAAAAGGAGATGAATGGAAAATGACCTTCCGATTATGTTACGGACATTATGAATATAAAGTAATGCCTTTCACTTAGCTAATGCTTCAGCTAGGTTTTACAGCTTGACGAATAAGGTTCTCCGGAATTTTTGGACCAAGCAGTAGTATGTTATTTGAATCACATTCTCATCTATTCTAAAAATGAGAAGGAACATATCAAACTAGTAACAAAAGTGTTACAAAAATTAGCAGATTTTCAGCTTACGATTTCCATAAAGAGATCTTTCTTCCACATTAAAGATGTGGAATTCTTTTGCTACATGATAGCTGTCGATGTAGTATCTATAAGTACCCAAATAGTAGATTCAGTATTGAACTGGAAATCACCTATGTCAGTCAAGGAGGTTCAAATATTTGAACTTCTACAAGAGTTTTATAGAAAACCTCGCGAAGATTTACGCTCCAATTACTGAAACATTGCAGGATAATTCCAAGAGGTTTTGGTAGGGGCCGCATTATGAAAACATCTTTTAGAAGCTTGAGACATGGTTTGATTCAATCCTAATTTTACATGATTTCTTTCCAGAAAGACAACCTGTTTTGGAAATGGATGCCAGTAATTTCCTTTTAGGCTACATCCTCTTCCAATTGGTGGAGAAATGGCTATATCCTGTAGCTATTCACTCCCGAAAACTAAATTGCAGAGAGCAGAATAATGAAATCCATGACAAAGAACTGTTGGCAATATTAGAAGCATTCAAAGAATGGCGCCAATACCGGATTAGAACTCAAAAACCAATAACTGTATATACTGATTACCAAAATCTCCAATGTTTTCTCACCTTGAGGGTCTGGAGCGGGCACCAATTCAGTTGGGAGCAGAGGTTGGTAGATAATAACTTCAAAATTATTTACCGCCCGGGTACAAGAGGAGGCAAACCTGATAGGCTCAGTCAATAGCCAGAGTCCAGTTCTGTGGAGAGAGCTGCTCATCACGAACAAGTGATATTGAAACAGGAAAATTTCTAATTTAGTTCAGTAACAAGAACTTTAGAAGGTGAAATTCAAATATACCTAATAACGAGCAGCACAGCGGATGATATAAGCACAAGTGATATATAGCAAACAGCAATTTAGAATGACCTGGACTCCCTGATTCAAGCCAAGTGGTTAGACACAAGAATAAGGTTACCAACCAACGGTTCAAGAATTGCAGCAGGCCACAATCTTTACACCATGCAGGATGACGTCATCTTACCACAGGGACAGTTGAATGTTGAACAAGTATCGCAATCGAGTTACCAGTCACAACCTATGAGAGGATTGTACCAAGAAGCAGATTAGTGGTCAAAAGCGGTACCTCTACTAGTGCCTCTGAAATTGATACAGATTATACTGAAGAACTTAAAGTGTTACACTTCCACTATCAAGATGCGGATTTTCTCATCAAAGGCGGCTTTCAAATTACCTAGTTTGTTGGTACAGTAAATTAACACTACTGATATTATGGAAATAGACAACCTAGAAGATACTGAAAGAGGCGCTTCAGGATTGGGCAGCACAAAAATAGCTACAAGGGCTATTACTATCCACGAATAAGAACCAGTAGTCAGCTAGTTACATCTATCAATTGACAAGAATATATGCTGGTACCAGGCAGCTGAAATCGCGGAGTGAACCCTTATGACTAATACCATACTAGCTAGTGAAGAATTGAAGAAATTAAATCTGGAATTCTTGGAGCAAATCCAAAAAGCCATTCGTGCAAATAGAGAATGACTTAGAAGAAGAAATGGGTGGGAGAAACTACAAGATAATAGCGAACATTTCCCGAATGACGGAACCTTATCTGACAAGTTGCTTTACTACAAGTAAAGACTATTTATACTTAAAAACCACAACATTTATATAACAATAGCTGAAGGGTGTTAGGATGGTAAAAATACCAGGACAGTGTGAAGAAGAAAAAATCATTGAGATAATTACAAGGGATTTCTATTGGAAAGGCCAGGCAGATTGGGTAAACATTTATGTATGGTCATGTGATGATGGTGAGCAAAACGAGTCTCTACAATACACAAAATATAGTCCACTACAACTGCTCTTAAGACCGTATGCAGCGTAGGTAGCAATTTCCGTTGCCTTTATTATGCTGTTACCCCAAAGTCAAGATTGAACCAAAATTATGGTAGTAGTTAACTGGCTTACAAAAATAGCCCACTTCGTGGGATTAGAAGCGACAGCTACTGCAAAAGACGAAGCTACAGCCTTTTTAAACAAAATATGAAAGCTACTTGGCTTACAAACAGAAATTATGTCAGATATGTACTACAAGTTTGGGGGAGAATTTTGGGAATCCTTGTGTAAAACATTAAGTTTAACAAGTAGGATGTCTAAGATATACCACCCACAAATGGACAGACAAGGTGATTGAACCAACCAAGTGTGGAAGGTTACTTGCGCAGTTTCATCAACTATGATCAGTATGACTGATACTAATTAGTACTCCTATCCGAACATGCCTACAATAACTAGGCACTCAATGGACATGGAATGACCTCCTTCTACGTAAACTATGTATTTCATCCCGAAATGCAATAGATGAAGAAATGTGAGGCACACAATCCCTGATCTATACTTCATGCAAACTGGATAAAAACTATCTAGGAGCAATCAAGGCAATTACTCCAACTGACACCAGAGACTACAGCAATATTCTATGATGGAAAGGCCAAGCAACAACCTGATTTCATAATCGCAATATAGTAATATTAAAGCAAATAATATTGATAGGTATTGGAAGTCAAAGAAACTGAGTCCAAAATTATATGAGCCTTTTATTATTATTGAGAAACGAGAAAATCATACCTGTAAGCTCAACATTTTAAAACAATGGAACATATACAGAGTATTCCATATATCTCTGTTAGAACCTTACATGTAGTCGGTATGGGTGAACCGACAACAACCTCTCAGAGAACCTGAGGGCATTGAGGGTGACCTACAATGGGAAATAGAGAAAATTGTAAGAAGCAAGATACACTCTTACCGAAAGAGAGTACATGGTCACTACCCAGAGGTATGCAGACTATGGTACATTGTTAAAGGGGAAGGTTGTTCCGATGATGAGAACACCTGAAAACCTACCACTGGCATGGATAATGCAAGGGAAATTGTGGAAGAGTTCCACAATGATAATACGGAAATGCCACGACAGGCAGAGAAAGAATGATGAAGAAAAGGATTTTCCTACCATGGCCAAGCGATCATGGAAGGATGTTTACCCTACTATCATCAGGTCCTAAAAGGAACTAATGTTCGAGGTTTAAGGATTTATAATTTTAATTATAAAATGTAATTTGTAATTTGTTTTATCTGTAACCAAAGATGTCATTCGGGGTGAAGCGTTAAGAGGAGGGATCTCATATTAGGAAACTGGGATTCGATACCAAGGAATCAACCTAAGTAGTGTAACTTTACTTGGAATCAGAATCTGTGGTCTCCCACATCCCACTGCCACCTCCTGATGGAGCCCGCATGTCATCTTATATATCAATCTCAGTTGTGTCCTGTGACTATAATACCACAGAATTGAAGGTGTCAGAATAACACTATATAGATTCCTGCTGTCCACTTGACCAGGTCCAGTTCGCAGGTTATATGTGTGGGAACCTGCAGCTAGGTCTGGGAAGTGGAATGGAGTAAATCTGTCAACTACCTAGAGGGCTACTAGGCTTCAAACATGTGACATTCTTGGCATGAGTGATAGGTAAAAAGAGGTGCTTGCAAGAAGAGATGGTATCGAATAGTAAAGAATCTCAATAAGAGGCCAATATATTTGCACCCACCATACAATACTCAGAAGAGCCTAGAGCTCAGAGGAACACTACCATAGAAGCCAATAGACTTCACAGAGTGTTACAACCAGGTTTCAAAAAACATTGTAACTAAAGAGATGACTCCCAATACTACAACAGTGATTGAAATGTGCTACCAAGTGCAACCAAGGTTTGCTCACGGCAGGAATATTTATCAATCAAGTAGAATAGCTCTCCACCAATTAGTAGGAAGTCCTGCGGAAGATACCTCTCAGTCTAGTAAGGAGCTACACAGGTGTGAAGTCAGGCAACCTAAAAATACTGCATTACGACTACCTTCGCAGATGCAATCTGCAGATGAAACTGATCATTTCATCAATGACAAAGACAAATAGGGCCAACACAGTTCGACTTGAGAACTATGCTACAAGTTTAAAGACTCTAAAGATTGAATAACTACTATTGGCAACTGCATGATTCCCGGTTAGTTATATTGTAATTACCGAAGAGGGTGTGGTCATTTTCAGTGTCGCCCGGTGTTCGCATATGTCTCTGATTGAAAGGGCCAACCCC
>NW_003298892.1:0-15103 GCF_000151645.1 Tuber melanosporum
TCACCTGCGGCATGTTAGTAGGCATTACCGGGAAAGGGAGTAATAAGCGACGAATGAAAAAATGCGAACTGCGCTCGATTCAAATAAATTATATGAATATAAGTGATAAAATTTGAGATCAATGATGGCCAGGGTTCACCATACGAATGAGAAGGCCCGCAGTCTTCCAGAATAAGCACTAATGACGGTTTTGCCGTGTAAGGAAGTGAGGGCGGTGTCAATGATTTTGAGGGGAACGACCGGGAGGTGGGAGCAAGATGCGGGGATGCGTTGTACCCAGCATGGTATGAGATGTGCAGCAGATCAAGCACACAACCCGCACATGCTCCAGTACCCGTACAATTGTTCCCCGTCAATCCGCGGTTTATCTGTAGTTAGTATGGTCTAAAAGCCCAATAACAAAAGAAACTTCTCACCTCCCAAAACTCACATCTCAATATCTAATTTAGGAAATCACCAGCCCTAAAACCGAAGGAAATCCACACAGAAATTATAACCAAAATTATGAAAATCAAGTATCAGCTAAGAGCCATGCCTTCCTCATCTGCTATATCCTGTCCATGAGGGAGCTCATTGGAGCAGGCAGAACAAACTAGTAACTGGGTATTATAAAAGCAACTACAGTTTACAAACTGCAACATAGTATGACTGTAGGAGTAACCTGGTATATAACAGGCAGGATCAGCAAAAATAAAACTCCCAGTAGGTATTTGGACTTTGTGTCCTGATGCCTATGGTATAATCCCTGTATCCTGTACATCTGAGGCTGCATTATTATGACATTTACATTCTGAACATTCCAGGTTACCACCTCCTCTA
The DNA here is from genome assembly GCF_000151645.1 of Tuber melanosporum. Lineage (NCBI taxonomy): Eukaryota > Fungi > Ascomycota > Pezizomycetes > Pezizales > Tuberaceae > Tuber > Tuber melanosporum. The sequence continues at coordinate 820 of NW_003298892.1, forward strand.
CAATTGCATCATAGGTATCTTTTTTTTTTTTTTTTTTGGCCACTTGTCTAGCCCTTATCCTAAGTATATTTCATACTTACTTCTTCATCCCGCAGAAGTCCCTGAAAATTTGCACTATCTCTGAATCAAGACATCCGGCTTATATCACTAACTTATCATACAGACATCTGGAGCCACAATTACTTGCTTATATTCATCTAGTTCCCTGCTCATTGTGCATACATTCTGACACTATCTGACATTGCCTAAAAACTAGTTTCTATGTCCCCTTGCATCGGTCTCTTCTAGCTCACATCTCTGTCTCCTGATATCTCACTATTGTCTTATTGTTACCATTAGACAACTGGCCATAGATATAATGTATTTCCTATCATTGGATACTGGATCTGGGTGTTAGTTGTCTGTTCTCACTGCCTGATACTCCACTGCCTCGATGCTAATCTTACTCCCCACAGTATTCATAATCTTGTTTCTGATATTATAATATCACTAACTCTCTCCATACATCCTTTGATCTCTTGTACTTTTAATTACAATTATATTATTTCTACATCTCCAATCTGCTTACTATCCTTTTAGTATATATTGACCCTCTCTCTCATCTGATGTGTTATCCCAAGCTCATGTAGTGAGGAGAATTAATAGTTCATCATGCTACATAGTTGGTATCTATGATTTGTGAATATATCTCATTGAATGTCTGTAAATCTATCAGATAGGTGATGAAGTATTGTCATTCCTTCTTTGAGACCAGATAAGTCATAGTATTAATGATGTCAAGGTTCACAATTATAAACCTTTGCTCATTGTAATTTACTAGTAGCTATATATTGACCAGATCATATAAGTCTGATAACTATCTAGAATTAAGTATCATGAACATTCAAAAAATCTCTAGTCTGGATAATCTATCTTTGTGTTGGTAGTCTTGAAGTTTGAAGAGTGTATTGAGCTTTGCTGAAAGATGCTTCCTAACTACATCATACAACTGTTTGCTAAAGGTTTTGTACCCGAATCCAATTATTGCAACTTTCAAGATTTTGGAAGAGATTGTTGCCAGTGTAAAGTGCTCAGTGGATATCATATATGTTGGTTTCCTAGATTGCAGGAATGGAATATTCAAGCTGGATTATTGCTTAGTGGTAAAAATCCACACCAAGCTCGGATCCTTTGCAATGCCGTACTTAATGTGCATACTCTGTTAGATAAATTGAACTAATTCAATATATATAAACTGAATTAGATACCCATGACCTTGTAAAGATCTCCAAGATTGGCCAGGTTATGACAAGATCTATGGAGAGCCCTGTGACAAAAGTGTAATGGAGATTTATGTTTAGTTGTATTAAGAAGATTCAGGATATCTACTGAAATATCAGCTACACAATGTTTTAAGTCATCTAGGTTCAAAGGTCTCATATGGATCAGGTAGTGCCATACATAGTTAGGAAGGATCTACCTTATAGCATTGTTTTTATTTGAACATTTACATTTGGCTGTAATGTATTCCTTCGGTGCCAGCTTACTAAACTCAGTGGAATGCAGTAGAATGTTACCATGATCAGAAAATTGAACCCATAGATGTATCTTAATAAAGTTGAAAACAGATTCCACCTTGATCAATTCTATAAATTGGTTGTTCTCTTCCTGTCTGTTAGGTGGAGACAACATCACAGACTTTACAGTTGTCTAGGCCTACCAAGATTCATTTCTGTAGACGGAAAATGTCTAGGAAGACCCGGATTACGCTCATTTTGTTTATAACTACTAAGAGTGAAGCAAAGTAGGTAAAGTATAATAGAATGAGGAAGACCATATTATATTATATTACAAAGATCTCTTCTCTATTACTTGATGATGTCTAAAAGCTTAAGAGGTACTTAGATATTTAAATTCTGTATCTGAGTATTTGTTGACTACATCTATCTCTTATACAACTATGTACCTCTCTGATTATAACTAGCAATAGTGAGTATTCTTCAAAGGTGCGAACACCTAGAGACCCTAAAAATTACTATTTGTTTTTCGATAGTTATGGTATTGCTGACCAAAAACCACTTGGTTTCCAACAGCTATTATCTGATGGTTATAGTCTTTCGACTTATATCCTAGTTCTCAAATCGAACTGAGTTGGCCCCAATTATCTCTGCCAGTGATGAAATAATCAGTTTTATCTACAGATTGTATCTGCAGAGGTAGTGGTAATTGCCATCTTCCAGGATCCCATGACTTCAATCGGCTATAACTCCATATCCAACCTACAGATATCTTCGGGAAAACTCTCTACTAATTTGCAGGAAGCTATTCAAGTGGACTAACAGATGGTCCCTTGGTCGGCAACTCTTGATCACTCTAGGTAATAGGATTTTAATCGCCATTCTAGAATTACAAAACATTTTCACAACCACAGTGGATTCCTAGACTCAGTAGTAACACTCCGTAAAGTTTATTGGCATTTGCGGTAGTGTTCCTCTGAGCTCTAGACTCGTCTAGTTATTATTGGGTAGGTGCAAATATATTGGTTTCTAGTTGAAATGCTTTACCATTTGATACCTTATTGTCCTGCAAAAACGTCCCGTTACCACCGGCCTATGTCTAAGATGTTAGATCTTTGAAGCCTAGTTTCTCTCTGGGTAGTTGACCAATTCACTTTATTCAACTTCCCAGACCTAGCTAAAGGTTCCCAGTTGTATACTTTATAAACGGGATCTATTCGGATTGACAGTAGCAATGCTTATGGGGTTATTATTACACCTTTAGTTCTGTGACATTATAGTCTCAGGATATAACCTGAGATCAATATATATGATGGTGCGCGCACCTTGTAAGAGTGTCTGAAGTAGGTGTTGGAGACCAAGGATGCCGATTCTAAGTGTTGATTCCTAGGTATCGGATCCTGGTATTCCTAATATGTGCTCTCTTCTCTTAAGGATTTACCACAAATGACTTGTGAATACATATTAAACAAATTAAATATTAAATTTTTAAATTAAACAAATAATCATAAAATGTTAAATGTTAACTCTTTTAGGACCCGATCAACACAGCGTGAAAAACCTACCATGTTTGCTTTGCCACTGTAGGAAAGCCTTCTCCTCATAGTCCTTCCTGTGGCCGCCATGCCATTTCCAGATTATCAGAGTAGAATTCTTCTACCATTTCCATTATATTATCAATGCCTGTTACTGGCTCCCAAGTGGTCTAATCTTCCAAACAAATTTGCCATTATACAAAGTACCCTAGTTTGCATAACACTTTCTAATGACCCCTTACTTTCTTTCGGTAAGAGTATATCTTGCTTGTTATAATTTTCTCTATTTTCAATTTTAAGTTACCCTTCATGTCCTTAGGCTTCAGGTGAGGTTATTGTCGGTCCATGTATACTTACTCCCTATAAGGTTCTAGTAGGGATACATCAAAAACTTAGTGTATATTCCATAGATCTGAAATGTTAAGTTTACAGGTATGATTTCCTGGTTTTTCTATGATCACTCATGGTACATATCATTTTGGACTAAGTTTTTTTCACTTTGAGCGTGCATGAATGCTCTTTACATTTAACATTATGTTATTAACCATTTAGAAGTGAGGTTATTGTTTGGCTTTCCTATTTTAGTATTTTGCCATAGGCGCAGGGTCTTTTTAAGTGATTGCCTTGCTTACACAATTATTGTCTTTATCCAGTTTACATAAAACATTGTTCTGGAATTTTGTACCTTGCATTCCTTCATCTATTCATTCTGTAGATGAAATCCAGAGATTGTGTAGAAAGGAGTCATTTTGTGTGCATTGGTTGCATAGTTATTGTAAGCATGTTCAGCTAGAGGTAGCAATTGGTACCAATCATCCTGATTATAGTTGATGAAACTTTGCAAGTAACCTTTCCATACTTAGTTGGTTCACTCAATTTGTCTGTTTGTCTGTGGGTAGTATGCTTTAGATATCCTTCTTTTTATGTTTAATGTTTTGTAAACTGATTCCCAATATTCTCCCTCAAACTTTGAATCAATATCGTAATCAAATTCTATTGGGAAGCCATGTAGCTCCATATTTTCTTTTTAGGGGCTATAGCTACATCCTTTGCAGTGGTGGTCTCTTCTAATCCAACATTGAGGGTGATTTTGGTATTCCTGACATTTACTACCATATTTTGGGTAAAGTATTACCTTGACTTTGTGGTAACAGTGTAATAAAGTTGATGAATATTGATACTTGTACTGTATAGAGTATTGGTAGCAGTTGTAGTAGGCCAGATTTAACATGTTGTGGGGATTTGTTATGTTGACAGTTATCACATGATAGAACATAATCATTTCTCCAATCTGCCCAGCTGTTCTAATAGAAATTCCTCATAATTATCACAAAGGACTTTTCTTGCCCAAAGTGTCCTATTATCCTAGCAGCATGACACCCTTCAGCAATTGTTATATAAAGATTCATGCTTTTTGGTACAAATTATAATCATCCCTTTGCAGATACTTAGTTCTTAGTGGTAGGGAATGATACTTCTCTTCTTCTGCTGTACGATAGCTCTCAGGCCTATACCTGCTCTACTGATAATACAAGACCAATGTCTTCTTTCTGTAATACCGATTGTAAGCTTTCTCTAACTCTAGCTCATGTAGAGCATTCTAGTTGTAATAGCAGTATAGGTCATCATAAGGATAAAGAGTGTAGTGATGTTTCGTATTCGTTAAGGTAATCAATAGGAAGAGTAATTGGAAGTCAATCTAATTTAATTAAACTTGTACCGCCACGACTGGTATATGATGAGCTCCAGGGGCAGGCCTACAAATTAGTGCAATCTGGATACTACTAGGCAGGAACTAACCAAACCTCCAACCCGATACCTCTAACATGTGAGTACCATCTCTTAACACTATCACTAAATATAAAGTCATCAAAGGTAAAGAAAATCCGCCTCAGCTGAGCCTACCAGACAGCCAAGTTACTCCTACAAAATACAAAAATGCACTACTACCACCTGCATGTGATCATATGATAACCTCCCCCACCGTAGAAACTTATTCGAGAGCTCCCACTCAATGATCGAGGAACACCTTGCCAATCACCCCGGCGCCCATTCTCATCCTCAAAGAAAAGAAACACCTAAAGGTCCAGTGGGTAGACCTAAAGGATACCCATCTTACAGGTTAAGAGCTTCTTATACAATGGGGTATGAACTATCATAGAGAATCTGTGGGGTACCACAGTAGCGGCACAGTCCAAAAAATCTCCGTGGAAGTAGGCAGGATAATGTAGTGCCTGAGAGGTTGACACCTGGCTGAACACAGCCAAGAATATAAGTCCTCCTTCAACTGGCCAGTCCTCTTCACAGGTGGCGAATCTGCTGTATGCTTAGTAGCAGCCAGTTCTCAAAAGGGAATGCAGGAAGGCAACGATCTTTATGACTCTGAGACAAGTAGTATGGGTGAGGATTAATCCCATTTAACATGCCCCTTTTGGCTCTTCTTTCTCTTCCTACCCTCAAGTACTGGTCTAGTAACAGGAGTAGATATGCCACCCTAATCACCACCCACCACTACAAGGTGGACACTATCTCAGGCATTACCCTGACCAGTCATGGGCTCAGCTACAAAGGACTCAGGCACCTGCTCACTTACAAGACATAATACCAGTGAAACTGGTGCAACTATACTAGGAACCACCTCAGCCACACTGGTAGCATACACCTTGTCTAGACGCGAGGAATCAGGGTCCAGACGATATATATTACCCTCTGCAACCGCCGCTGCAGGTAGGGTAGGGATAACTGCCAGCCAAACATTCACCCAAGGGAGCTCCTCTGCTTGATCCCGAGATCTTGCTGGGTCTAGCCCACTACTCCTAATTGAGACCCCTATAGTAACTGAAGGGACTGAAGGGACAGGTGAAGAGGCCATAACTGTAGAAGCTTAGACCGCCGACATTATGAGATAACTGGAATTGAGAACATACTCACTTGTAAGGACATCTGACAAGGTAGACATCTCTTTCTTAGTGTGATAAAATCGCCAAGAAATGGCAGAGATGGGATGCTCAAGGTGTGAGACTTCTGCCTCTATGACAAAGTTCTTCTTAATGGTATAAGACAGAACCACTTACGAATATAGGGTGGATGTGGTAGAGGGGGTAGAGGCCCGCTTAGGAATTGTGACCAGCAGGAAGTAACCTTAAGGAACAATAGATAAGATAAGTAAAAGGAAGCAAAGACTGCTAACAAAAATAGGAGGAGGGATAACCACGATGCTGAAAAATAGTAATTGAAGTTAAAGACTTGAAGCCTATTGTGAGAGAGAAATCAAGGGCTCTGATTGGTTCGCACCGAACCTTCACATTCTGATACAGGATGAAAGAAGGATGAGGAAAGTACTTAGAACAAAGCATCAAGAGCCAATCCTCCTCGGTGGTACTAGTATTCTTATATAGCATGCTTCCCTCTCCCAGTTATGTGACCTAAAGTGGTCACATGTGGGAATCTAAATTATAGCTGACTTGTCATATGACCAAAGTGGTCACATGCTCAAATGCCATGACCTCGTAGCAAGGTCATGTGTGAAAACTCATAAATTAATCATAAAGTAATAAACAAAACATATGACCTAAAGTAGTCACATGCATAAAGCCCATAACCTCTCAATGAGGTCATGTTCCAGAGATAACTCATTTGTGCAAAGCTTATTCGTAAGGTATACTTACAAGGGATACTCACCAGGCGCACTTCCTAGACTAATAATTGAGTATTGTGTGAAACATAACAAATCATAATATAATAATTCATATGACTCAAATGAGTCATATGTGTGAAACAATAACATACCTAAAACTCACAATCAGGAATTATGTGAAAACCCTTTCCTTGCCAAGCCGCATTTGTGATAGGAATAGTCTTTTCTTGTAGTCAAGTAACTTGTTGGATAGGGTCTAGTCTTCTAGGAACAGTTTGCCTTTATCTCGCAGTTTCTCCAACATATTTTTTCTCTGCAGGCATTCTCTATCTCCAGGAATGGCTTTTAGGATTTACTCCAAGAATTCTGTCTTGAATTTCTTCAATTCCTTACTGGCTAGTTTAGCTCTAGTCCAAAGAGTTTATGCTGATACTTTGCTTGCATTATACCAGTGTATATTCTAGTCTGTTGATGCTTGTAGTAGGCTAACTACCAGTTCTGATACTGGGATAGTTATTGCTTTTGGAGTAATGTCTGTACAGTCGAATCCCAACATTCATCCTTTAGTATCCTCTAGGTTGACTATTTCTATCATATCTGCAATATTAATTATTTCTATTATTTGCTATGCAATTGGATAGCTGGCTTTAATGTAACAGTTTGCGTCTTGATTCTTGAATAGTAATAAGGTGAGTTCACCGGTATAATCTGGATCAATTTCGCTGCCACTAGCCGAATTACTGCTATTGATTCCTAATCCGCTTCTAGGCTTAATGCTCTCATAGGTTCCACCGTGCAGTCCTGTTTGGATACCGCTACCAATTGTTAACTGTCCCTACCCCTGGACTATATCTTCCTGCATACTGTAATGAGCGTGGCCTGCTGCCATTCTTGAACCATTAGTTGGTTAGCTTGCTCTTATATCTAAACATTTTACTCAAATTGCAGAGTCTGAGTTGTTCCAATTTGCTGTTTTCAGTATATCACCTGTGCTTAGATCATCTACTGTGCTACCCACTATTAGTCATATTTGAATTTCCCCTTCTATAGTTCTTATTACTGAACTGACTTGGAAATGGTTAAGCTCAAATATCACTTGTTCGTCATATGCTGCTCCCTCCTCAAAACTGTCCTCTGGCTATTGACTGAGTATATCAGGCTTGTCTCCTCTTGTACCTGGGCTGTAAACAATTTTGAAGTTGTAATTTACTAACTTCTGCACGTAAAAGATTTAGTGCCTGCTCCAGATCTTTAAGGTGCAAAAATATTGGAGGTTTTTGTTATCAGTACATCAGTAAAAATAATTACCTGTCTCCCATGCATCCTGTGCATCTGACACATGGGACGTGCAAAAGGTGAACCATGAATCAGGATGCAATGTCGCTTGGATGTCGCATCCTGACTTTATTTGCATCCTAACCCGCATCCAGAACTCGTCTTGTCATGGACTCCTATGTTCTCTGCATCCCCACAACGACTTACACCCTGGCATGTACGTCCAGACAACCTCTGATCCTCCATGCTAGCATCTAGTTGACGTCAGACCCGGATTGCCTACTTCGGGACAATGTCTGATCTGGCTGCCTGTGTCAGGACAACATTGTTTTACTGGGGCTCTATCCGGACTACATCACCAGCTCACCCATTCCAACTTGATATTATTTGCCTTGTATTCAAACATCCGGACCACCCCACCCTTCTGTACTATCTAGATACGATGATGTTGCTCCTTTATGTCTGGAGTCTTTCTCCCTACAACTCACCTCGTCGGGACATTTACCTTACCCCAGCATTCTCATCCTGTTTGCCTTATCAGTTATCTAGATATCCTCTAGATGCTTTCAGCACACACCAAATTCTTGCTGATGTGTCGTCTGCTCTATCCCCTTTCCTGTAATCCTCCCGCCCTCCTGCAGATAATTTTATGTATTATGTCGTGGTCGAGCTCAAATCTACTAGTACAATTGAATATTGCAGGCAATCTTCCTTTCATATCTGCCTCTATTCATCTACTATTGTCTCTTCACTGTCGATGCTCCACATCAGCTCAGCTAGAAAAATAAATCCCTTAAAAGTAATATTTACCCATCTGTAATCCCCATTAATTACCCAGGGTAACTCTAACTAGCCTCCTGCTCATTAACTGTTAGGAATACCAGAACACGATACCTAGGAACCACCCTAAGTAGGGTAACCCCACTCGGAATCGGAATCTCTGGTCTCCAACACCCTCCTCCGGCTCTCTTATGGGGCCTGCAAGTCATCACATATATCAATCTCAGTTGCATCCTGTGACTATAATACCATAGAATTGAAAGTGTTAGGATAACACCATATACGTTGTCCCCATCTATCCGACCGGATCCTGCTTGCAAGATATATGGGAGGGGACCTTCGGCTAGGCCTGGGAAGTGGAACGGAGTAATTCCGTCAACTACTCAGAGAGATACCTGACTCCAAAGACATGATACCTTTGTCATGGGCCGTAGGTAACGGGACAATTTCGTACAAAGAGATGGTATCAAATGGTAAAGGATCTCTACTAGAGACCAATACATTTACATCTACCAGAAGAGTCTAGAACTCCAAAAGACACTACCAAAGAAGCCAACGAACTTCATCGAGTGTAGCAACTGGGTTTTGGAACACGTCGTAGCCATGGGGTGATTCTCAATACTATAAATGGTTACTGAAACCTACTACACAGAGAGCAACCAAGGGTTGCTGAATGAGGGATTAATTACCAATCTGGTGGAATAGCTTCCTGCGAGTTAATAGGAAGTCATCCAAAGAAAATCTATTGGTTGGGTATGGAGTTACAAAGGATCAGAGTCAGACGACTTCTGATGGTTGTAATAACAACCATCTTTGCAGATATAGCTGTGGATAAAACTGATCATTTTATCAATGGCGAAGACAATTGGAGCCAACTCAGTTCAACTTAAGAACTAGGCCATAAGTCTAAAGACTCTGCTAATCAGGATATTACTATTAGGGACAGCAGGCTTCCTAAGAAGAAATATTGTAATTACCGAAAAGGGTGTGATGGTTTTCAGGGTCCACAGGTGTTCGCACCTGGGAAGAAAACTTGACATCGTGAATTACAATTGAAGAAGTACATAGTTGTATGATAAATAGATGTAGTCCGCGAACACTCAGACGCGGAATATAAATATCGAAGTGTCTCCTAAGCTTTAGACCTAATCAAGCAAGAGAGAAGAGACCTTAATAATATAATATTGTTTTTACGATTCTACTCTACTTTATCTATTCTACATCGCTCCTAGTAGTCATAAATGAAATGAGCAAAGTCCGATCCTTCCTAGACAATCTCCATCTACAGAAACAAATCTTGATTGGCCTAGACAACTTTGAAGTCTATCAAGTTGTCTCCACCTAATATTAACATCCGGCTGCCAATCACTGAATCCTAACAGTGGTCCATGGCCTTCCTCAGATTCCTTGAGGCTGAATGACTAACGACCAGGCGGAAAAGCACTGATCAGGCTCCCCATCATCGATCGTCAACTCCCCTCTAGCGAAGGTCCAGGACTCACTCGATCTGGAACCAGAAGCCCCAGCACACAGGCAATCGACGTGTGGATATAATCAAATGACGTATCTATTTCTTGTAACTATATGAGACTTTCCCTACACTCCACCAGAGCAAAGCGGTCCAGCCTGATCTAATGTAGTACCAGCACTCAGGACATGTGGTCACTTATTCAACCTGGGAGCTCGACGCTGAGAGCACACCAGCTATCATCATACCCCTTGTGGCAGTCTTACTACACGCTGTGAATCTGCACCACCATCTTCTTGATTGTCCACCGAATGTATTTGACAATTGTATTGTAGAGCCTTGGTGGATACTTTGCTCAAGTTTTTTTCTATGGTGCAAAAAGGTCTTCTGTGTCCTGTGACAGGTTAGTGGCTTAGTCGCGAATCATGTGTTACAATAGTGCCAGAATCATACCTCCAACTTTCTCGGGCTTGAAGTCCCTTGGCTCATGATGGATTCCCAATTTCCATGCACATAGTGTATACTAAATTATAGTGCACATCAAGCAGATCATAGTGCTATGGATCTACTCAAGAAACTCGGGATCATCAATCTCACACATTTTCTTTCCCACGAAATACTTACCATAAATTGCCTCTGGAATCTGCGACGTAGAGAAGCACAATGTCAGGTTCTGTGTTGAGGTTATTCATGATCAGTAGTGGTCACTATGGGATTACCAGATGTAAACGAACCTCATACTCGTTTGGGTTGAACATAAACCTATCTTATTGCAGCAGAAAATCTATCCTATGAGCTATCGCTGTCAGATCCTCTGGTAGTTCGTATAACTTGACAATGTGATTCTTTACATGATATACAAACTGAGATTGCACTGCTGAGTACTTTTGGTGTATCTTTGTTTGTTAGTAGTGCATACTGTGCACCATCATGCCTGGCCAAGAGGACCTATCTAATATATGGACCGCTCTGATGGTCTAATATCTTCAGTATATCCCTGCCCTTCCACCACGTCCTGCCAGACTTTAGGTACCTGACCAGTCAATGCAACAGTATTTGGGAGTGGGTCCTCGAACAGTGTTTACCCCAGAATGAGTGACTTTGCTAAGCTTAATATAGCTCCTTCTGCTCCTGTTACTAGGTTGTGCCATGACTTACTTGATATCAAGTCATCCTACTGCAGCGTGGCAGGGCAACTGGCAGGACTAGTACTCTTGACATTAGATGTAAGATCACACCGACCACCCAGTGGTGGTGAGAATCGTAGAATGCTTGATGATGGAAATGTAGCAGAACTGTAGGACCTGCTGCGAATGATTCGCCAAAGAGACCCTAGTGTCCCCTACGCAGGATTGGCGCATTTTGTTGCGGAGTTGGTGGAAATCTGGACCTCCAATGTGCCATCATTTTGCTGTCTGTTGGGTGCTTGAGACTCATCAGGCCCTCATGGCCCAGAGCTGTGGAGAATATTCATATCTTCGGGAATGGGTTCAGTGTCTGATTTGCTTTATCTGATCCCCACGAGTTTTGATATTCATTGCTACTATCCTCGCTAATATAAAGTGTTTCAGTAACTCTATGTCCGGAAGAATTTATCTCCGGTTTGGTATACGCTGTGGTGTGTATGGTAGATATGTAAACTGAGTTAATCACAACTAAGGGAAGGTCACATCAGTCACACCAGGAAAAATATCTACAATATTCATGACATCTACAGCACTTACAATATTAACACTCAGAACAAACCAGATGACATCGCATAAAATAATAACAACATGCAATACGTCCAGTCGCTAATTGTTCCTAAGGGACATATGACTCTGCCTGAACCTGTCTACCAGCTTTCAGCCATTTCTATTATTAGAGAGATTACCCCTGCAAGACACGGTAACCAAAAAATCAGCACCCATAAGAGATTCCTTAACTTTACTCCAGATGATGCTGGCAGACAGCTCTATATGGCGTGGCAAAATACTATCAAAAACCAAATGTTAGCAAGGATCTTTACCAATAGTGAAACATTCCCGAACCCTGATTTCAAGGATATTTTTCAGGGTATGAGTAGATTACGTTCTGCCGGCAATTGTCATATAACGGCGGGAGCTAATGACGTGCTATGGAGGTGACAGATCGAAGAAGCCATTATTAAACTTATTAAAGACTGTAGTAAGAAGTTAATGGACAATCTTATGAAAAGTCCAGTGCCTTAACAGGCACCGGGCACTCTAGCAATCGTACTGGCACATGTTACTATTATTTAGCTGTTGCTACAACCTGGCACAATGGCACAATGGGGCCTGACTGCACAACAAGGCCCTGCGCCGCAACTTGAAGTAGCCCAAGTTATGCAAGACGACCAGGTTGATGTGGATGGTAAAGATGACAGGAATGATGGCCGTGACAGCGGTGACACTGGTAACCTGATGGACATGGAAAGACGACCTTTCACTGGATTGGGCCAGGAGGATGGCGAGGATGACCAGGACCTCTATGAACTTCCTACTACAAATACACATCATCTACATGCATTAAAAGAAGTTCCAGCTACACAAGAAGTACAGAATGCGCCTGAACGTCATACACTTGTACCCCCACTCCCAGCGCTACTTGTTAATATTGCCACTGGTTAGTTCATTTCCCTACCAGTTGTTGAAGTCAAGCCTCCACTTACTGACAAATGAATTATAGATTGGAGTGCATTACTTGTGCGCTCTTGTGTGATGTGTATAGTTTGGGTCCAGCCCTCATTACGGGGTACTGGTTTAGGCAGTATACAAAAAAGGTTGGCTGAAGCTTCACCCAATTATCAATACATTTATTGGCAAGCGCCATACATCTCTGGAATCCGATTTGGTGTGTTGGATTACTCTATCATTCCCAGGTTGTATGCCATGATCTTGAGATGGATACCAGCACAAGGCATTTGCTATATGGTACGTGCTACAGGTGAAGGAAGTAGGTTACAGCGCCAGCTTCCTGTGCAATCCTTATCACAGTTGGACTTCATTTTTATCGAAAATGGTAACTCAATGCGTGCTGGGCTGCTCTCAAATCCTGTGCAGCAGGAGCCGCTGAATCTCTTAGTGTATTGCTACCGTGATGTAGGCGATACAAGGCTGGAGATGCCTGCACTACAGGGGCACCCATATGCTGATAAGGATGTGATATTTGAACTCGGTACCCAATTAGATAGAAACATAAGTTAGCTGCAAATGAGAGTACCTGTGCTGGATGCGGGGGCGGCTAGTGGTCAAAATAATAATCGTCGGGGAGGACAGACTCAGGAAAAATATATTATATTCTCAGTACCCGTGCTATGCCATGACGCATATCACACAAGTGCTAATGAGATAGACAAAAGTCCGACAATCTCTGAGCTCGTGCCAACTGCAGATACACATAATCATTCCAATGAAAATAAGATGCAAGCCTTGCTCTCTGGTAAGGCATCTCTGGAATCATCTCTAATGGAAATCAGTATATCTCTCCCAGATTGTGTCTCCTTACAAATCACAAACTGGACTCTCCTGAATAGACAGCAACCAACCGGTTTACTTGCACCTCATAGGACGGTCAAGAACACACTGAAGCGACGTGCCTCTTTTGAACTTGTAAATATTCCCAGGCAGAAGCTGAAGAGGCTACGCCTGACTGCAATTCTGAACAGTGATGTGATGGATTGGACACTGCAGATGTTCAAACAGTTGTCAGACTAGATCTTCTGTTAGCAGAGTGTTTTAACAGTAGATTTGTGAGAACAATCGAGAAGCAATCCTGCTATCTGTTTGTCTCATGTATCCGTCATTTATTGTACTTCTCATGAAGCATATTATCGTATCCTCCATTGCATATCCTCCATTGTCAGATCTTCCTTATTGCATGTCAGGGATGCCCTCAGGGCATGTGGACCTGAGACCTGTAGTAGACATCATGGCGAGTGGACATCTATGCCACTCAAAGGTTTTGATGGCAGTAGGCAGGACCGGTGTGTGGCTTAAAACCTTATTTTGTAAACCTTAGAGTAATTACTTCTAGGACCCTATACAGATCATTGGGCGCATTAGCACGCCGCCGAGTATGAAAAATAATCAAC
>NW_003298892.1:15169-38828 GCF_000151645.1 Tuber melanosporum
AGTCTGTATAGTCAGTATAATTTCATAATGTTACACAATGTCATCGCCTGTATCACTTATCAGTACACTCCCCCCCCCTCAGGGCACAGAGCCTTGTTTGCGTGCACACCCCACTAGGGTATAAGATGTTGAACATTGTCCTCCAGACCTCTTGCCCTGCACCTATCAATTCCCCCTCCGCCTCCTCCCTCCACCTCTCCATTCCTCACCAACGTCCCTCATCAATATCCTACTTCTATCTCCAACTCCATCACATCAACATCTTTCTTCCATTTGTCCTCCCCCTACAAGCTGCAAATCATCATTTTTATTAAAAAAAGGAAGATATTTCCCATCTACTGATTTCGGTGATATCTTTTTTCAAAAGCGTCCCCCTCCTCCCAAACAGAGAAACAATACCCTATGAGCCACAAAGACTCCCAGCAAGAGTGACCAAGTATACTCCATCCAACCATTAACTACTGATGCTAAGAAATATTAACATATCTCTTTTAATATTGATGCTCCACTGACCTGCCCCCCAAAGGTGACATGGGGAGATGCAAGCACCAAACTCTGCTATTGGGTGTCGGTCGCAGATGGGCTATGCTAGGCAAGTAAGTAATCTCCCTCGCTGGTCGTCCAAGGTACCCTACCATAGAGCTAACCTTTTGTGAACTGTGACATGGGCCCAGAGGCAGAGGAGAGGCCGATCTGTGAGCTGGCGGTGGAAGACTCCGAGTATGTGAAATTCGTAAGCTACATGTATTTGCAGGAATCAGTTTAACTAACTCTCTTACTTCAAACAGTGATCACTATGGCGACATTGTGTACACCAAAAGCTGGTATATGTTTGAGAATCCTCGTGCCACAACTGCTCTATATGAGAGGTGCCGTGAGGACCTCTTACCCTACATGACTGTGTGCTCATTGAACCCCCACCACCTGACCGACTCCCCATTGGAGTCGGTCCTAATTTTGGTCTGCTTCTTTCCCCCAGTTACTGCCCAAATCAAGCTGGTTAAAGACCAGTACTTGGTAGAGGACGTCGGGAAAGTTGAACGTTATCAGAGGATCATGGTCAAGGACACGGCCAAGAAACTAGAGGTGACGAATGAGCGTCGTCTCCTGGAATGGGCCATTCTGGTAGAGGTCGAGAGACCTCCGAGTAAGTGTTCCAATTCATCTATATTTAGCTATATTTGTGCTAACTTGTTTTATCAGCAGATCAATCCAATTGGGCTACCCAGTATTGCCTGTGGGCACTATGGATCTACATTGCTTGGCAGATAGGGGCCCCACAGGGAGGGGACCTATTGTTTGACTACACCTGGTATGTCATTCACTCTGACTGGGAAATCGCCTGGGGCGTCATAGCATCACCAAGCATAAATAATGTTCTTACTGTAGTCAAGAGCCAACGAGTAGAGGAGGCCATTGGAGTGACCGGTGAGGGTGCACGATTGCTTCCTAATGTGCCCATGGAGCCTCTCCTACTTACCAACTTCCTCATTTTATATAAAGATGATAACGTCTGCGTATAGATTCTCATCAATAGTGGCGACGATCTACTTGACCTTATCATCCTGAAGTAGCATCTGGGGGAGGCACAGGCTCAGACCCAAGGGCTTGCCAATGGCAAATACCAGTTTTTTGACCACAAGGTCTGCAATTGCCTTTGGCAAGTATCAGATATCAGGGGGGCCATTAAGGCGGAGGAGGAGGACAAGGACCAGGAGGACCAGAAGGACCAGGAAGAGGAGGAAGAGGAGCAGGAGCAGGAGCAAGAGGAGGTGGTGGAGCTGTGTTCTCCCCAGTGCTGGTGCATGTCACAAATCATTGTTGAGGAGGCAAGTTTCTAAACATTCACATTCAGAACTCTTGTCTGTAGCTAGTAATATACAGAGGATAAAGACACGTTTGCCCCCCACCCCTCAAGACCCTGTTACACCACCCATCATGACTCTGGGCACGCGGCAGTAATGGTGATTGACTATGTAAGTTCCTAACCTTCACAAACTTTCAACTAATACATTTATTATTAATTATATCTAATAACATACATAGAATCAACTCCTGTTCTCCCCCGGCCCCTTGAAACTCCACCGTCCTACTAACCTAGACCCCCAGCCTTCATAGCCATCTGAACTAGAAAAGCTCTGATCCATAACAGAGCTTGTCAGGGAGAACTCCTGGATGGCAGAGTACCTCCAAACCCCCTGACCCCAAGCCAGACCCCATGATGGGCAAGATGGGGCCAAAGAAACCACTCCCATGCTGTTTTCTGCGAATAGTGCTGAAGGAGTGACTCCTACCTGTTCACTAATTCCCCCCACGATTCTGCCAGTACCCACTACCCCCTATCCTATGACCCCTGTTACTACCCTGTCATCCCTGTAGCTAGGACCGCTCTGCTGGCTCTTCCGAACCCCTGTCCTACTCTTGCATCTTCTCAGACTTCGGTGACTACGACTGACAGCCCGGCACCACCCACCCCCGATCCTACTCTGGTGCCTCTCCTGACTTCTGTGGTTACAACCCATCTGCTGGCTGCCATCACCTCACCTGCACCCCGAGATTCACTGGTACTGTGCTCTCCTGATTCTCACTCTCATGTGGCTGATGAAACATCAACTCCCCACTGTAGCAGCAGACATTGGACTGCTAGAGAGTGATGTTGGATTTGCTATCTTTTCCTCTGTTTCTCATTTTTTGTTTGCTTTCTCGGGTTTCTTTTCTTTATTTTGCTTTTTTAGGTTCCTTTTCTTTGCTTTGCTTTCTCGTGTTATTTTCTTTTTATGTTATTCCTTTAGATTCTCAATAACTGTGCTGAATTTTCTCATCGTGGTGCATTTCTTACCTGGTCATTTATCATGATAGTAATGATACCAGTTGACCCCCTTGCATCCTCCTCACATATTCCTTACTGACCTGATATAGTATGAAAGCGGTGGTGGCTATAGTGATTGGCCTCCTCAGACTGTACTAGAATATTGCTAGCGTATTGTGTTGATAAATTTGGTATGTCTCGCATTCCGAGTCCAGAACGGGCTAGGCATCGGGTGGCCATCCTGTCTATTAGCTTGGTGGCCTTAAACAAATATATCTTTTAGGTGCGTAGAGATGAGGTTAGATATCTCTAACCCTTTTTAGGCATGGCAGGTGTTTCACAGGAAATACTTTCGCTAACCGTCTCCATTTGTAGCTAGATCTTGTTAAGCCTTCTGTCTTAATAAAACCTACATTTTCCCTGCTCTTCCCGTATACAAGACTTGAACCTCCCGACATTTGGGAACCTGGGGTATGGATTATGAACACAAAGTTCAAGTTGAATATTCAGAAAGAACGAGATATCATTAAGGTCAAGATTGTGCTATGCGTTTCGCTGCGGAGAGACTTTCACTACTCCGAATGCTTTAATGCTTTAATCCTGGGCCCATGATAACCCAGAATGTATTAATTATGAACATAATATTGAATACTCACGAGTGGTCATTTTGTAAGGGAATCCAATATCGAGTGATAGTTTATGATTATACTATCCCTAACCGTGGGCCTAAGGTAAAGGGTATAAGATCCGACACGTCATATTCAACCACAGCAAACTAGACAAACTCCCACCTACTATATAGCAGACTCGAGATTCATACAGTTTGCATCCTGAATACTCACTTACCTGACATTCACTAACCTGTTATAGGATGTATAAACATATCTTGACGAGACACATAGTTAGCCAATTTCCTGAGTTGGAAATCTGAATAGACGTAGACCTGATGCCCGAGCTGACAAAATTTGATCACGAAAGTCAATATCAGTAACACAATCCGATGACTACCGGAGCTCCCTGAGCACACTATTGAACTGCTAGTCATTATGTTGAACCCTGCGTTCTCCACCAATTGCAAGCACACAACTAGAAAGACCCCTAAAAGGTCCTCAAAACACCTCCATATAGCCCAATGCGTATACTGAACCTGAGGTAGAACCTTCAGGACAAATAACTACAGAAACTCTTTATCTTGGCGAGGATAGCAGTAATGAATACCATAAATTGCAAGGATCGGATAAAACAGAATCAGATACCGAGTCCGATCCTGAAGATATCTATATTTCCGACAGCTCTAGGCCATGAGGGCCTGATGGGTCACAAGCATCCAACCGACATCAAAATGATCACACAGGGACGGTACAGATTTCCACCATCTTCAGAACACAATGTGCCAATCCTGCATGAGAGATCCCAGGGCCTCGAGGGCAAATAATGCAATGTAGGCCCTACAGTCCTGCCTCATTTCTATCATCAAGTATTGTATGAATCTCATCACCCCTGAGCAGTGGGAGTGATCTTACATCTGATGTCAGGAGTTCCAGTCCTCCCAGTTGCCCTGCCATGCTTCGACAGGACAAGTTGTTATCAAGTAAGTCACGGTACAACCTAGTGTCAGGGACAGAAGAGGCGATATTAAAGTTAGCAAACTCACTCATTCTGCAGTACACACTGTTCGAAGACCCACTCCCAAATCCTGTTGCATTGACCTGTCAGGTACTCAAAGTGTGGCAGGAGGTGGTAGAAGGGCAGGGACATACTGAAGATGTTGGACCATTAGAACAGTCCATATATAAGATAAGTCCTCTTAGCTAGGTATGATGGAGCACAGTATGCACTACTAACAAACAAAGATAAGCCAAAAACATTCAGGGGTGTAATCTCAGTTTGGATACCACGTGAAAAATCACATTGTCAAGTTATTCGAACTACCAGAGGATCTGACCGCGATAGTGCATAGGGTGGATTATTTGCTGGAATAAGCTAGGTTTATGTGTCATACAAAAGGGTATGAGATGCATTTACACTTGGTAACAACTCCATAGTGACCACTACTGATCATGAATAACCCCGACATAGAACCTGACATTGTGCTTCTCCTGCATCAGAGATTCTGGAGGCGATTTATGGTAGGTATTTCGCAGGAAAGACAATGGGTGGGATTGTTGATTCCCAGTTGCTTGGGTGGATCAACTGCACTATGACCTGCTTGACATGCACTATAATCTGTCATACACAGCACCCATGGAAATCTGGAATCTATCAGGAGCCAAAGGCCTTTAAGCCCCAGGCAGTTGGAGGTAAGATTCTGGTACTCTCATAACACATAATTCGCGACCAAGCTACTAACTTACTTGCCACCAAAGTTTTTTTTACACACCAGAAAGAAACATCAGCAAAGTGCTCATTGGGGATCTAGGACATGATTGTGAAATACATGCAGCAGACAATCCAGAAAATGGATGAGCAGATTATTGGTATGCAGCAAGACCGCTATAAGGGGTATGATAATAACTGGAGTACTCTCAGCATGGAGCTCAAGGGTCAAATAAGCAACCAGATACCCTCACTGCCGGTGCCCTATCAGAACAGGCTGGACTGCTTTGCTCTGGAGGAGTACTGGGAAAGTCCAATACAGTCACAAGAATCAGACATATCATTTGATTATAGCCAGATGTCAATTGCCCTGGTACTAGGGCTTCTGGTTCCAGATCCAGTGAGTTCTGGATATTCACCCAAGGAGAGTTTAAGATCAAAAACCAGGAGCCTGATCAGTGCTTCTCAGTCTGGTCACATGTCGCTTAGCCTCAAGGGATCAGAGGAAGGCCAAAGACCACTGGCGGGATTCGGTAATTTGCAGCCGGATGTTAATGAGCGGGAGCTCAGTTAGAGTCATCCTGTGTAATTAATGGGGATTACAGACATGTAAATATCACTTTTAATTGCTTGATTTTTCCAGCTGAGCTGATGTAAAGCATTGCCAGTGAAGAACCAATAGTAAATGAATAGAGGCAGATATGAAAGGAAAATTGCTTGCAATATTCAATTGTACCAGTAGATTTGAGCACGACCACGACATAATATATAAAAATATTGGCTGGAAAGCGGGAGGATTACAGTAAAGGGGTAGAGCAGAGGACATCTCAGCAAGAATTTGGTGCGTATTGGAAGCATCTAGAGAATGTCCAGATGACCGATAATGCAAGCAGGATGAGACCACTAGGGTAAAGTGAACCTTCCGAGGAGGTAAATTGTAGGAAGAAAGGCTCCTGAGGTAGATGGGGAATAATATGGCTTCTCTATGGTACCGAAGAGTGGGGTGGTTTAGACATTTGAATGCAAGGCAAATAATATCATGTTGGAACGGACATACTGTGGATGTAGTCTAGATAGAACCCTAGTAGAACAACGTTGTCCAGACACAGGTAGCCCGATCAGATATCATTCTGATGTAGACAAGCTAGATCTAACGTCGACTGGATGTGAGCTCAGAGGATCAGAGGATGTCTGGATACAGATACCAGGGTGTGGAGCATTGTCGTGATGTAGAGGATGTGGGTGTTCATATCAGGATGTATTCAGGACAAGGATTGGGATACAAAGAAAGTCAGGATGCAACATCCAAGCGACATTGCATCCTGATTCGCAGTTCACGTTTTCCACATACCCTGCTTCCAATACACAGGACACATGAGATGGGGGTAATTATTTTTACTGATGTTGTACAGTATCACAATCCACAAAAGGGCACTCTATCAACCAATTGTTCTGGTGGGCATTTTGTAAAATTCAGTGCTACAGAGGGGCATTCTGTCAAATAACATTAAATCTTTATTTATTTACAGTCATTGAGGTAGTATTGATCGTTTACTAGTTCATTCATTTACTCCTTTGTTCTGTTGCTTACATGCTAGCAATACAACTCCACTACAGTTACCCTACCATGGCATCCTATAGCACAATTACTAATTAATTATGTCTCAGATTACAAATACTTCTGAAGACTGACTGGAGATAACCTTCAGTAAGTACCTCCTGGGTGTCCTAGCTAACAGGGCATCTGTCAGTATTTAGTATTAGTAAGAATTGGGGTAACCATGATCTGTTTCTTAATGTAGTTGTAACACTTCAACAAGTTCATTCGCTTCTTCCGTAGTGCTTCATAGGCATTGTAAACTCTTCTAACTATCATACAGTGGATGAGAATTGGTTGGCACTTTGTACAAATCCTATAACATTCAATATCATATCTTTGTATAAAAAAGTCTTATTACGTAAGGCCCATACCAGGGATATTTGATTTTTTAAAGTCTAGTAACCTTCTAGATAGTTGACAGATGTACACCCATCCACTTCTATTACCTAGCCAAGGTCACCTTCCTATATATCCTACAAGCAGGATCTATTCGGATAGACGGTAGCAACCTATATGGTATTATTCTTTCAACCTCTATTCTGCAGCATTATAGTTGCAGGACAAAAATAAGATAGATATATATTATGATGTGTGGGTCCTATAAGAGGACACACTCTGTCGCCCCTATTTTTATCCCACACAGTTTGGCAATACCACATCAACTATCGTGGGCCCCCCCCACTCCCCTCGGCCCCCTCAATAGTTCCTGCCTAGGGGCACGGTTAACTCTTCCATCCCCTCCCGCTTTGGCCTTGCTTGTCTCTTGTATGCTTGATGGGGGAGTTATCTGGGCTCACCTAGTAGTCCTGTCTTGCTAATAGGGGCTTGCTTAGCTTTGGCATGGTCAGCTTCCTCTCTTCGCTTCCGGATGGCGCTGGCAGTAGTAGACATCCTTCTTCCCACTTGCACGATCCCCGTTGGGGAACACCTCAGCTAGTAACTTCGGGGTCTGTCTTGCGGTGAGATTTGACCATACCTTCCTAGTCACTCGGTTCTAACTTGGTTGCCTTCCTCACCTCGCCCTTCCGCCTCCCTACCACTGGTGGGATCCCTTCCACTAAGTGATGCTATCTCTCGAAGAACAAGAGACTATATGAGAGACGCGGTAATACGGCAGGTTTTGGTTTTGGTTGGGTCAGCACTGGGGCCTTGGGCCCTTCCTCCCTTTTTCTCTTCAGTCGCGTCGGCTGGCATCCTACTACTGTTGGCTGGTACCCTACTACCTCTCCCTCTTTTGCTACTTTGGGCAGCCCCTTCGGTCCTCCCGGACGGACAGCTTGGGGCTCTTGTTCTGCCAATACCTCTTGCTTGCAGTGGGCGCTCTTTCCTTTCGGTTTCTCCTGCTTGCGACTATGGGCTATATGCCCAAGACATACGTTTATGTCACCTATACGGCACACCTATTCATTTTTTCGACTTCACAGGCGAGGCCTGGCCATTGGGTTGTCCCAAGCGAGGGGCACAGGTTGGGTTGGTATCTGGTTGTTGTAGGCGAGGGACTGGCTTCGGCCTTTGGTTTGGGCTTACTCTGGTTTGGGTTTTTCTCTGTTCGGTGGGAGTTTTCCTTGCTTTGAAGAATCGGTTTCGGGGCTTTCTGTCTTTACCGTTTATAGATAGCCGTGTAGGAGACTTGCGGGGGAGTTTTTTAAACCGAGGACTGGTTGGGTGTTGGTGACTCTAGGCAAGACCCCTCCGTGTTCAAGTCATGAGCTCTTAGGGGCGGGCACCTGGCTGCGGGCGTGTGCCTTTCTGGAATCACAGTTGTTCTTCTGGCTGCTTGAGAACAAAGCAGGGTGGAGGTGCGGGTCTGCATGGCGAAAGCTGATATGACCCCTGGCCTTACTTTCGTTAAAACAGATAAATAAATAAAATTATAAAAGAAAAAAAAAAAAAAAAAAAAAGGGCCCTATAAGAGGGCCGGATGGAGGTGTTGGAGACCAGAGATTCTGATTTCGAGGAGGGTTACCCTTGTTATGGTTGTTTCTAGGTATTGGATTCCAGTACTCATAACACCTTTAGGGAAAGTTACTAGATTGTTTGTCATGCAAAACTATATAAGCTATTCTAATATAATCTCTAGTTGTACTAATCCGTCCTACATGAGCAGCTGAGCTTAGAACAAGCTGTAACTTCGATGCGTAGTAGTTAACATCCCATCTATATCTCAGTTATAAGTCCCTCATATCTTGAGCTATATCCTGGAAAGCTACTTTAAGTCCAGTAAATATCTTTATGAAGAGATACATCTGTATTACAGAACAAAATCATACTGTCCTGTTGACCAGAAACCATTCCAAGGGTGATTTATAATAAAAGAAGAGAGTTAGAAGAATGTCATTCTTGTTGTTTTATGTAAAGAAATGTGAATTGATAGAGTAATACTACTTTGAAGCTAGAAGTAGTATGTCATGTCATTAGAGGCTTATAAGTAAGGTAGCGGAAGTCCAATGCTCTATATCTGTAATAATACAAGAGAATTATTATGTTCTCTAAGATACTAGTCTGAGGTCATGATAAGGCCTCCTTTTAGGAGTCATCACTGTGGGTAGTACCTTTTATATGTCAATCTGCAAAGTGGCGGATTATCAGGAAAGCTACTTGGCCATTATCTACAATAAATATGGAATAGAGTAGAACCTAATAGATGTTCTGAGTTTGCAGATCCTCATAGCAGACTAAGTGTATGTAGATAGGATGTTGCATAGTTAGTAAAGCATCTACTTAAATATAACAGTTCACCACTGACATGTTCACCATATAAAGACTTTTTACTCTTAGAATTATGTTAAAATTGTACAGGCCAAAACAATTTTATCTGTCAGACATTAGAACAATGCCAAGCTCTCTAGTTCAATGCATAGAATCTTTGGTCTAACTAGTAGACATTCACTAGACAAGCTTATGGGAAGTTAGTAGTATTATGATCTTTCCAAATAGGAAATAAATTTCTATTACTAGATATGTAGTGAAAGTAGTAGATGATAACTATTTACTAATAACTTATGATGATATATTTAGTATTTAGATTTTCTAAATTACTGACCAAGTTAGAAAAAATATTTACTATTATTAGTAGCATATATAGACGAGATAACTCAAGAATTTCAATACATAGAAAATCTTATGAATACTTTCTATATATGAAGATCGGATACCAACTGTGTTTTCAATAAAAGGGACGTAATTAGGAAAAACCAAGACTGAATATAATATAGAATTGAAGTTATATTCATTAAAATAGACTATCCCCTGAGCTGCTGAGATATTCCAGCCCTGTTAAAGATATCAAATGCTAGCTTTCTAGAGTAATGGATGAGCATATCGGTCACTATCATCTTATCGCAAAGTGAGTAGCTTCCTTGTAGGACAATAGAATATCATGATCTGTTCAGTTCAGTACAATCAATTTTTGTCCAAGATGCTACCAAAACGAAAGCCTCTTGAAAGTATTCAACTAAATACTCAATCTCAACAATCAAAAAAAAGTTAGAACTACTGCACAATCTGCTGCTATGATGACCCTGCTTGGTACTACTACTAGTACAATTACTACTGCTTTCACAAAAGATTACTCACTACCATTCTCTTTTGATCTCTCTAGTCACACTCTTCTACTTGAGTTTTTAAATGTAAAGTCAATTGAAACCCCAAAAAGCCAACAAAGTACCTAAATTCCAACACAATCAACTCAAAAACAAGCCATCCCTAAGCGAATTTCAGCTTCCTCTACAGTCAGGAGAAATGGGGTAGGGTTAGTAGAGCTGCCAGGCAAGAAAAGACAGTGTATTTCTGCAACCATGTTGCCTCAAATACCAAGCTTTAACTTACTTCATGTATCATTTAAGTTTCATCAAGCACAGGTAAGTTTTAATACTGAGATGTAAATTGGTAAAGTAGTATAAGAGCTCAGATATAGAGGCTTTATACTGAGGTCTAAAGGTTACTTATAAACCTCATACTGATAATTGGTAAATTGGCTCAAAGCCATACCCAGTTGCCTATCTTCCACGTTCTGCTTACCCTTACGAATAATGTCCAACTCGTACTCCCTGTACTTGTTATTACTAGTAGCGATCACAAGATCCATCTTGTCAACTAAAGATTAAATCTGTTAATTTAAGATGTCACGAGTGTAATTTCACTCTATGTTGGAAATGTTTTTCTCTTTTTCATATAACCAGTTGCCTATCTGCTTAGAGTTTCCTTGGTTTTGAATATTATGTGTTGTTGATCATCTCCGTGTAAAGCTAGTATTCAATGTTTCAAATAAGACTGAAGTTGCAAATCTCTCTTTCTGTAATATTGTTTTCTCACTTATTTCTATTTGCTAAATCTGATTGGTACCACCTCTTCCATTGCTTTTTACAAGCTTTTCTATAATATCAAGAAAGATCTTACCAATAATAATGTTTTTGAAGTGGAGTGTATGGAAAACCTTTACAATAGTTCAGTAAGCCACTATCAAATTCTCACTACTTCATATGTGAGTAATCCTTTTTCTCATTTCACTTACTGGAAAAGAATATTATTTACCAAGTATTTCAGTAACTTTAACTATTACTTCCTATTAATAATACCTATATTTCTGCAATATATATTAACTGTTTTTCTGATCTAGAGATGGGGAATCAGTGTGAAGATTATGGCTCCATAGATATCAGTACAGTGATCTCAGAAGCTTATAAGAATTATCTATTTCCCACATGAGACCTTGTTTTTGAAAATATCAGGCACACTACATTCATCACCACAGATCAGTTGCACAAAGTAGTTAGTCAAGAGTCAGGCTAACCCATTTCTCCTGAAACTGCCTATCTTAGGAATAAGAAATCACTAGAGATTTGACTGTGCTAGTAAATTACAGCAAGGCGGTGGGTACAGTCACTAGATATAAGTCTTGGTGAAAGGTTAGTCAGCAGTACTAAGCAAGAATAAATACCACCACTTAAAAGAAATATCACTTACTCATTACTGGTCGCATTACACTACCATCCAAACGCAGCTCACAATGCCTTCCAAAAAAGTACGTTGATCCTGATATAAGCCTAAAACAGCATGCTGAGAGCTCACAAATGTCAAAAAGGCCATGATTATTGCCTTTTTCCACTCCTTTCAGACCATATCTACTGTCTCACATCTAATCTGTCGCCCCTGGTGGACAGTACAGAACCTTCTAGTAAGAGTATCTGAGAGAGGATCAATTGAGAATGCCCTCTGATCTGGAAGACCTGCACTCCTCAGTTGCTGAAAAAATACGCCATAATACGCGCCATCAAGAATGATCTCGGAGTGACACGTTTGGAGATGTGCAACCTGTATGCACTACATATTACTATCAGAAAGATTGATTGAGTCCTTCGTGAGTTGAATGTGTGCAAGTGGCTTGCACAGAAAAAGCCAAAATTAAAGAAAGAGCATGCTAGGACTAAATTTGCATAGGCAATAGAGAGAAAGGAGTGGACGATTGATGATTTTCGTGGGATCCTCTATAGTGATGAGTGTACTGTGAGAATATCGGCAGATTCTCGGCACATTTGAGTGTTCCTGACCGCCCAGGAGAAGTTAAAGGTGGATTGTATTCAACCTAGAACAAAGGCAAATGAGATTGGGCTCATGGTATGGGTATGCTTTTAGGGGAAAAGGCAGGGTTCATTGGTCCCAATCAGGAAGGCCCCAGCAGACAGACATGTCTATACTTGAGTACTAAAGTCTGTTTTAAGACCAGTTATGGAAGAGATGACTGAGCACTCAGAGGTTGAAGATTTACTGTTTTAGCAAGATAATACGAGAGTTTATACAGCAAAAGACACCTTAGCTTAGCTGGAAGAAAAGGGTATAGATCTGAAAGATCATCCACCACTCTCGCAAGATCTAAACCCAATCGAACATGCCTGAGTAGAGCTTAAATGCCACATTCACAAGCAGTATCCGGATATTCTAGACACTAAGGTGGGGCCAGACAAAGTACAGGATAGGTTAGCTGAAGTCTTACCCCATATAAGAGCCACTATTCCATACAGCTTCTTTGAAAAGCTCTGGAAATCTATGCCGTCTAGGATAGCTGAAGTGGTCGAGGTAAAAGGGTGGTATACAAAGTACTAGTTGTATTTAATATTGGATATATTTCTCTATCGTTGCTCCCCAATTACATAATACCCCCTGTGCATGGACAGTGTCCCAGATGGCACAATCACCAAGACTTATATATAGTAACTGTACTTTAATACTAGCATCCCCTCGCTCCTCCCAGATCGTTTTCTGTGCTCCTGCTATATTATTGCTCTTAGTTACATTTTAGTCATATTGTCATCATCTCATCATCATCATCATCATATAGAGCTCTTACACCCCTGCCGAGATTGCATCCCTCACGACATTTTCCTTAGTAATTTACCAACAGCTCTGAAAATAGAAACATTATGTAAAATATCCAAGAAACAAGAAAAAGTATACGTGTAGATGTCATAATATAGAGCAATATAGTGCACTAAGTTTAGATAATTTCAGTGTTCAGAAAGCCAACATTGATAATAGGTTTGGCAGAGGTACCAAAGGAGTTGCGTAAGTAAATGGCCTTTGAAATGCTCAAAAATTATACAGTAAAGACACTGAGGGAAGCTGCTGAAGCAGTAGATATTCCATATAGTACCCTGAATAACAGAAAGGTATTTTTGTACTCTATATCAGCGACCAATAGACTAACATACAAGTACAACAATGGAAGACAGGAAATAAAAACAAAATAAGAAAACGAACAACTCTTGATGATAGCTGAAGAACCGGCCTTGATTGATCGTGCCTTTCAGTTAAAGCAATGGGGCTTTCAACCTAAGATCAACAAATTTGTTAATATCGCTAATTTCATCTATTGACAGAGGGTTAAGGAGGGCAAACTGGGTTGAGGTTGGCTGTAAGGCTTTTATAAGAGGCATCCTAATGTCAAGACACGATATAGTAAGCCAATGGACCATATATTCGCCCAGTTTAAGGTAGTAATTTGGATGCCATTACCACAATTTTTCAGTTGGTATGATTCAATTCAATCTGACATTGAAAACTTAATTAAATTAGTACTAATATAAAAGAATTTAGTAAAATGAAGCGGTACAAACGTATGAAGTTTTACCATTAAACAAGTATAACCTCGATGAGATCGGTTTTCTTCTTTTGGGATTTATTGAGACAAAGAAGGTTGTAGATATTGTTCAGCAACTGAGGAAAGGGAGAAAGGTTTTCCGGAATCAACATGGAAACTGCAAGTTTGTAACTGTAGTCAAAGGAATCTGCACAAATGGGTCGATATTAGATCCTATGATTATCTTCAAAGTAAAAGATTTTTGCGAGGAATGGTTTAAAGACCTACCAGATGTACCGCACAATCTGCTCTTTGGTAAATCACCAACCGGGTAGACCGACAAAAAGATTAGCCTTCAATGGCTTCAATCGAACTTTGGCCCTGAAAGCGAGAGGGCATAGAAGGCTGTAATGTGGTATTGAATATTGCTATTTGATGAACATAATTCCCACGTTAACATCAGCTTTCTTGAATACTATATCGATAACAAAGTTATACTGATTTACTTACCACCGCATACGAGTCATCGCCTTCAACCTCCCGATGTTTCCGTATTCAGTTCCTATAAATATAGTTATCATATAGCATTGGAGGATCGATTTGAGAGTCATGATTAAAGTGTTGGAAAACTCAACTTCTATCAGATTATTAGTAATCTTCGACCAATTACCTTAATGTCTGTGAATATTCGAAGTAGATTTTGTTATTCAAGAATGATACCTTCAGACAGCAGTATAGTGTTAAACCAACTCCAGGATGAGCAGAAAGCAAAACACGAAAGGAAATCACATGACAATGCTACAATTTCACCAGCCGGTGAACTCTTAAGTCTCGAAATCGCAGAAGTTTTCAACATTAGAACACTAGAAGAACCATATTAATTAACTAGTCAGGCTGTAACATCTCTCCTTGGATAATTAGTTCTTGGCGATGGGGAATGATAGTTCTCTTCTTTTTTTGTTTCTTTCCTTAGTCTTATGATAGCACTAGGCCTCTGTCTATGTTACCGATAGTACAAGACCTTTGTCTTCTATCGGGAATGCCTATTGTAATCTTTCTCTAACTCTTCTTCGTGAAGAACCTTCCTTGGCGTAATGATAATGTTGTAATAAAGATAATGATCATAAAGGTATTTTATATTCGTTAAGGTAATAAGTAGGAAAAGTACTTAGAATTCAATCTAATTTCATTTAAACTCATACCGCTAACACTAGCATACGATGAGCCCCCACCAGCACAGGGATACCACGCTCACTGGTATACATGTAATCCTAAGCTAACAAAGTTTACGGTCCCGCATCTGCCATCCCTGAGTCATGCCAGTACGGAAACTAATTACAAGACCATCAAACAACCGGGCGCCCACCTTGGTCCAAGTCCGTAGCCCCTCTGATATGAAGCCAACCAGCACTAAGCATAGTCGAAGCTGAGCAAAAGACCAACCCAACCAGGTTCCTTGTCTAACAAACGTAAAATCAATACCATCCAGTCTGAAACCGTCCCGCAAAACCTCCACCACAGTAGAAAACTAACAAGTACAAACTAAACCTACAGGCGACACAATGGCAGGGAGGAGGCAACCAACATGTCAACCTCTCACACCTGCATGCTAGACCGTTGACCCTATGAACCCACTTTGCCAGTTGCCTCCCAAGAGCGTACCAGTGAGGAGGACCTGTACCCACTGCTAGTCCCCAAAAATATAACAATACAAATATAGGAAATACATAGAGGTGGCAAAAGACAGAAAAGGGTCAGTGGGACCTATCTCCCATCCATGGTAGCATGCCTCCTCCCGCCAAACCCATAGCTAAATTAAAGAAACCAAACAAACCCCACAAAGCCCAGGGCGTAAAACCCAAACAAGTCCCACCAGGTGGTCATAACCCACTATCTACACAGGTGGCCATCAGCTAGCCGGACCATCGAGGAGCATTATAGCACTCAGCAACTTCACTCAACAGTCCAAGCCGAACTGGAAACACATAATTATACCTCACCCAACCTGACGCAGGCCGGACCAGTGCTCGCAGGTGCCTCTCCTCCCTGAATCAGCCCCCCCCAAGCGCTACACGCCAGATGCCACAGAGCCCATCCAGCCCCACAGCCACTCAGACAAATCAACCATCTGATAGCCACAGGACAGCAATACCTAGTTCTATCAGGTAGCTACTAGTCTTGGCCACACCAACTGGGCTCCAACCCCCAGCACCTTGCAGCCAAGAGTGACCTACCAGCCACAGCAGTGAGCCACAAAGGAGGCAGCACCAATACCCGAAGGCACCGGCACCAGCTACACTATCCGACCCAGCTGAACTGAAGTCCAGCCAAGCCAGAAAAGAGTAAGCAGAGCCAGCCGAAACCAGCCCCACAGGTCCGACAACAAGCACAGACCAAACAACGGACAAGAGGCACTCCCAACCGACACGATAAGAAGGGAGAGGGTGAACGAACCGGAGCAGACAAACAGAAGGTAGGCCCCACTTGCAATGGGTAAAACCGCCAACCAGAATCCACAACCGAACTACCTAAACATACAGACAACGTGAGTGCCTGGCAGCCAATCATCACACACCACCCTAGGTAACAACAATAACCACATCACGGGGTAAGGTTTTTCAGGGTTAAAGCCATCTCCCACTGAGACAGGGAGAAGACACTTGACTGAACCACCCTAAATGCTACAAGGACAAAACCTCCAAGGGAATGGTCATAAACAACATCATAGGATTCCGACTGTAGAAACATGATGTAATGAGGAGGGGCAGGGTGTGTAATGCCCTGCCACCTGAGAAATGATGCGGCCGGTACGACGTGTTGAACTTGGGAAGGTCATCAGTCTAACCCAAGGGCATTTTGTATATCAAGAACTAAGGACTCCATTAAACCCCAAGATCATGAGCTGGCCCAAAGAACGACACGGGTGATCCCCCCAAACACCATGTTCTATTTCCTCCAATCAAACACGAAACCTGTGAGTAGACGATAGACAGAAAGCCGAAGACATTTTACCAAAAGGGGCTCGTAAGTGACTGTGATGAAGTGATTGCAGTAACAGTATCGTGAGAAACCATCAAGCAATGAAATGAGAAGCAAACAAGTAATCCGCCACACAACGCCTAACAGACCTCAACACCAAGAACCCCAGGAAGTACTGAGTGAACTCAGATATCTCCCCCAGAATCTGAGACATCAAAGCCCACTATGGGTGCGAAAGAAATGCTCCGGGCAAAGTGACGGCAAGGACGAGGAAAAGTACTTAGAACAAAGCGTGAAGAATCTATCCTCATCGGCTATATCAACCTCCTTATATAGTGTTCTTCCCACCCATAGTCATGTGACCAAAAGTGGTCACATGCGCAAAACCAAATCATAACAAACTAATCATGTGACTAAAGTGGTCACACACTCAAAACCCATGACCTCATAGCAAGGTCATGTGTAAAAACTCATAAACCAATCATAATACAATAAACAAATCATATGACTCGATTGAGTCATATGCGTGAGACTCATGACATCAGAACGAGGTCATGTGCAAAACATAAATCATATACGCAAGGTATACCTGCAAGGCATACTCACAAGGTATACTCGCCAGGCGCACATCCTATAACTCATGTTTGAGTCATGTGCGAAACATAACAAATCATAACAGACTAAATTATATGACCCAAATTGATCATATGCACGAAACAATAAAATACCTATGACTCATAATCATGAGTCATGTGAAAACCTTTTCCATGCCAAGCCATATTTGTAACACAGGCAAACACTATCCTTGACGATATGCCACCCCATTCACCTTCTATGTGACATCGACATCACATAACAAAAAATATCATCCATTGTACCGAACCAGTAATGGTTGACAATTCGATGAAGGTACAGAGAATAGAAAGTCTGGAACAGCAAGTTCACGATCTTCACAATAAGAAAAAGCAAAGCCGAAAAATTATTCCAGATTATAGTACCCGCTTCTTGAGTCGAGATGATATTGTCGTATTTTTTTACCAGCGTAAGGTAGAGAAAACCCAAAAGTGTATGAAGGATATTGTAGGATGGCAGAAGTGGTAAGATATTCTAACATCAAAAATTAATATCTTGCATAAGAAAAGGAAAGAAGTATTGGAGTTAGAAGAGGGGAATCAATTACTAAAATGTTGTAAAACATTAACTCAACTGAGCATTGAACTCGACGAGCTTGAAGGCAAACTCACTGAGGTGCAGAAAAAGCTTAGAGAAGCTAACTGTATAAGGGCAGAAAGCTGTGAGGATAGTGGTACTGATGATATGGAACTGGTGGTATATCCTGATCTTGAGTAATCATTAGAGGATACAGTTTAAAGTCTATCTTTAGTAGAAGATGTTGTCCTACTTTTTAACTTTTTTTCTTGCACTTTTTTCTTTGCTTTATTCTATGTTCTTGTTGGTATACTGGTATTCCTTTTTTTGTTTGCAATTTCTAAAATAGGTATTCACTTATTGCCTCATTTTAAACAAGAAAGATTATGCCGGGAATTGTTGCTAAAATGGAAGGACGATGATGTTGATGGGTTGTAAGGAGGATGACAATGAATGGTTGTGTAAAAGAAAACTGTTTGTTCAAACAATTTAAATGTGTGCAATCACAGTGCTAGGCTTAGCATTTGCTGACTAAGAAATTCTCGCAATGGGTGCAATCTCGACAGGGGTGTAAGGGCTCTATGTACCGAGCAGGTTCGCCGGGAAGTAATATCTGATCTCATCCAAGTGCGCGATCTGATCGTCTGATATGATATGCTGTGATCATATTTACCCCTGAAGTATTTACCATCCCCGACATGTGTCACACCCAGAATGCCAAGATGCCAAGCTAAAATCCGAAAATTTCCGTCGCCCATGCAATTTCTGACTATCCATATCTTCTCCCTCGGTCTTTCAACATTCACAACGCGCTCGAGCCTAGATCGAGGGGATGCTAGTATACCGTAGTGGATGAGTCATTGCTAACATGATTCATTGTCAGATGTGTGATGCAAACTGCGTAGGGGTGCATCGTTCAGCATGTGTGCATCAGATTAGATGGAATAGATCATATTTTTTTATCAGATGGATCGAATTTGGAGATTAACGCTGTACATATATTACCGTAGGGCACTAGTGCGCATTCCTCCAACATCCAGATTTAGGTCGTTCTACAACTCCGATTTAACCGCTCGGTAAGGATCAACGAAGGCCTGAGGCCCTGTGACCCCCTGCTTCAAACAAAGGGATCCCCTTCGAACAACTCAAGAGGTGGCCCAGTGCTTAGGAAATTATCCTCTACCTAGGCTTAGAGGGCCTCTTCCTGTTCTTGTAAAGTAAGACACATCGGTATCCATCGCCCTCGGTTTTGGACTTAGCTTTGGCTCGAGCTTTGCTCGGCTTGCGATATACGAGTAGTTACTCCTGCCGTCTACTGGAGCATCCAACGTCTGCATTCGAACAAGAAATTCCAACGCCAAAATGGCGAGTTATGAAGGCATGTTTAACCCCCTTCATGTCTTACCCCACCGACACCCACCAACTAACCCATCAGTGCAGACGAACATAACGTCGAATCCCAAAGCACCCGCCCTCCTCGCTTCCGCCTAGACTTTTCGGAATTCTTCTCCGCCCTCCCTACCACCACCAGCGGCAGCGCAACTATAACCACCAGCCCTCCCCTCAACGAATCCACAACCTCAAACCTCTTCACCACCCTCGCCACCGCCTACCAATCCAGCACAGACTCCAGCCCAACTGCCACTCTCGCGCTAATCGTCACACAGCTACTCTCCTCCGCCACATCGCAGGAACCGGTGGACGGTGTCCCGGACGAGTTCCTAGACACGCTGGACCGCGTGCCGAAGAGTAAACTCAAGGCGGAGGATCAGTGTCCGATTTGTGGCGAGCGGTTTCTAGACGACAATTTCCCGCTGGTGGTTCGATTGGGGTGTCGGGGAAGGCATGTTTTTGACTTGGAGTGTATTGCACCGTGGTTGAAGATTCGGAGCACGTGTCCCATGGATCGGGAGAGGTTGGTTAAGAAGAGGGAAGTAGTTGTTGATGAGGGGGAGGAGGGGGGGGGGTTCGATGAGAACTATGGATAGATAGTGGCGGAGGACCGGGATAGCGATGGAGCATTTAGGTTGGAAGTAGATGTTGTTTATTGGTGGGAAACGTGCTGCCAACGGGCAGAAGGTCTGATGATGTGCAGGATGGGGTTTTGGTATGCCATACATCAGAAGGCAGTTTCAGAGTGTACCTGCATCTCACAAGTCGACTATTGCCAGCAGCTATGCTAAAACCCCTAGAGTCCATGTTAGTGAAGGCACAGACACCCTGTTCTGATGAGAGCGATTCCATTACCACCAACTCCTTCATGCCTTGATATCATAGTTATAGCGGGTAATTTCTAACAAGTAGAGCTAGCGGATAGCCGGGACTCGCCCACCAAATACTCCATCAACAATGAGCCAAAGGGCAAGAAAGCAAACACCGCCCAGCAATTTACGAACCCAATGATACTCCAGAACTCCCTCGGCGAGTTCACCCCCCATCGCCCCTATCCCGAACCACCAACCCTCCGGATAAATCCCACCAAGAAACAAGAGGAACAAGAACATCCAGTGATCACGTCCAGAACCGCGGATCAGAGCGAGATGAAGTCTGGAAGTGCTCCTTGAGAGAGGGTGAAGAAATCCTCACAGTGTTGAACTCGGCACGGTCTTCTGGCTTGTGAAGGGGCTACAAGCAGGAAGTGATGGATTTGGGGTCTCATTGCCAGAAAGGTATTCGGTACGATGTGGTTTCGGGCACCGGTCACTCAGGATGCGTGGCTGTGAATTAGGTCACTTTCAATGCTTGCCATGGGCCAGGCCGGCCCGTGGGCTTTTATTGGCTTGTGGGTTGGGCTGGGCCGGGCCTTGGCCTACAAAAGCCCATGAGCATAGTGGTGGTCCATGGGGCCCGTGGGCTTTTCCTGGTTTGTAAATTTGTGCCCTAAGGTGAAAACAACAACGGTGATTACCAATAGCTGAAGCATAAGGGTTTGTAGAAAAGTACTAAAAGAGGGTATCCTAGCTGTATTTGGAAATTTTGAAAATTGAAACTTATTATTTTATCACTACTTAGGACTGTCATCTCAATACCTGACAAGACAGCATGCAGTCACTGGTCTCTACTTTCATTAATGGTAGCTATGAATAATTATCCAAATCCCACTTCAGTAGAGTCAAGCAACTTCAATTCTTCATGTACACCACCATCCTCATTGCCTGCTAAAAGTTCTTGAAGCATGGCTACTTCATCAGAGGTCTTATCTTTAGATACAATATAATTGGTTTCAATACAAAATTATGAGACCAACTATAACAATGTTTCAGCAGATGCCGACTTCCTTATTAATGGTAGATCCTCTCCCATCTATCTATTATATATCTATTTTAGCAATAATTCAAAATTTGGATTACAGGTAGCCAATTGGTAAACTAAGATATTGATCCAAGTATGCATAATTCTCACAGCAGTAGTCTAATTAATACCAGGCCAGGTGGATATGACTTTCTACAGGCAAAGCTAAAAGTTTGTAAAAGTCATATTTATATAAAAAGGCGAATGGAAAAACAATTATGGTTGAGGAGAAGCCAAGATGGTATCATTGTATAATCAATGTACTAATTTCATAGTTCCAACTACAGTTGCCGCTTTTACTATAAGAAATGCTATCAATCAGCTTTGCCTCCACCATCAAATAGCATTAGAGGGATTCATAATTCATGAGCCAACAACTGCTCAACTTTTTATCCAATTGAGACGGGAGCGCCCTTGTGGAAGATAAATCTCAAGTAATGCTTGCCATGTGCCAGGCCGGGCTTGGCCCACGAAAGCCTGGCCCAGTCCATCAACTAGTAGGCTTATTCCACGAAAGCCCGGTCCGGCCCATAGGCCCATAGGCCAGTGTAGAATTATTTACGATAACTAAAATGTTTCTATTGACCCAGGCCATAAAAGAAAGGCTTCAAATTAGAAGCTTTAATAAGAATGACACTATTGAATTTTACAACTTGCTTAATTTCTATACCTAAGTTTTTCCTTGATACTAGTACAAGAATACAGAGTAATTACAGAATTTATCATAGTATGTTAATAATTTAGTCACTACCTTTAGCCTCTGCAGCAAGCAGAGCATCTGGTCAATTCCAAATAATCTAAAGCTTAAGATGAGTTACATGAGGAAGGAAATTGTCCTTAATCTAGGACTTATTATATTCTAACTTAGCCAGTGCCTTGTCTTCTAAACTGTAGCGTCTATTAGTTAAAGTAATTTTTAGCTCGACTAAAGATTCTCTCAGGGTCTGCTGATATGATTAGAATGCCTGAAATTTCATGTACTATTTGGGTAAGATTCCTTATAGCTCAAAGAATAGAAGTTACTTGGCTCTACTAGAGCAGGGTTTGAATAATTGTTCATAACTGGTGGTAACAAAAAAGTAGGGTAGCGAATGTACACTGCCTTGTCAGGTATTATGATGATGATATTTAGTCCTAAGTAGTAATAAAACAATAAGTTTACAATCTCGAAGGAAACTGGTAACCAAGTAAACAAAATTCAGTTTAAAATTTCTGAATACATCTATAATACCTTCTTTAGTACTTTGCGACAAATCCTTACACTTCAGCTACTAGTAATATTCACCCTTATTGTTTTAACCTTATGACACAAATTTACAATCTAAGAAAGGCCTATGGGCCTCATGGGCCTCATGGGCCCCCACTAAGCCCATGGGCTTTTGTAGGCTATAGCACAGCCAGGCTAAGCCTATAGGCCAATAAACACTCAAGGGCCAGCATGGCACATGGCAAGTATTGATTCCAAGAGTACGACCATACCAAAATACATGCTTCAGATGATAAAGATAAACAATAGTGTCAACATCTCAGCAATAGAGCTGAAGAAATATAACAGCAAAACTTATTATAGTTACATCTATAGTTTGACTAAAATAAATTCCTTGGCCTCAAGAGGTAGTTGATTCTCAGAGTAGAGAAAAACTTGCATATACTTAAAAAGATATCATAGGCTGTCTGTTGCTCCATATCACTACAGTATTCTGTTTCTAACCCGTCCTTTGATATGGCTGATGAACTGGACTACTATCTCCTCAATGCTCTTAGCATATATACCTGCTAGCCCTTCTATGCCAATTTATGACCAGGTGTCTAGGACTTTTCTTTTGCCTACTCCTTCCTTGCCTCTGTTGATGGAGCCTAGTCTACTAATCTCCCCACGACTGACTCTGGTTATCTCCTGATCTTAATCTATCTATCAGACACACTACTCAGGAGGGTAGATCTCTGCCCCAAGGAGCATAGTACTAACTGGACTGTCCTCCTATACCACTTAAAGGATTCCTCTTGCTCCTCCTTCTAACCTTTATCCTACTAACATAGAGCTTGACTTATAGCTGGAAAAGTACTACTGGTCCCTTACCACCCTCCTGAATCAACATAGGTCTACCAGGATGGCCTCTCCTTACTCCAAACCCTGGTAGAATATTATCCTCTCTGATCTGAGCAGTCATTTCTACAATTTCTCCAGTACCTACAAGTATAACCCCACCGCGTCCTCCCTATCTGAACTCTGAGATCATAAGAACTGATACTTCAAGCTAATCAAGGAAGTCAGGAGCCAGTCCTGGAAAGTGTTCCTTGCCCAGTTCACACCTCAATGTATTTAGCAGGCTAAAAAGGCTGCCTATGATCCCAAATCAGAAAGATACCTTAATCTTCTCAAAGTATCTACCCCCATACAGCTTAAATCTACCCCCTGCTGAAGATGCTTTCATCCCTT
>NW_003298892.1:39120-40608 GCF_000151645.1 Tuber melanosporum
ATATCTATGTGCTCTTAAGAGGATCAATAGCATTGTCCTTTCCAAGCATGACAAATCACACTATTGTACTCCTGCCTTCTTCTGGATAATTGTACTACTTGAGACAATATTCAAGATTCTGGAAAGCATCATGGCTATAATAATTGTTACTTATTGTAAGGTTGATTGGCCTTATTAATTGATATTAAGGCAGCTTCTTGGCCAGCTTCTCTATCATTGACACCTCTGGTGCTCTAGTTCAAGTAATTACAGTAAAATAATCCTTACTATCAGAAGTCTCTTCCCTCTTCTCGGACATAAAGAGAGGTTTTGAGAACATCTCAGCCTCCACACTATCCAACAAGTACCTCTCTAAAGATATTCCTACCTACATAGTCTGCTGGATTATGTCCTTTCTTACTAACTGATAGTACCACTTGCATTTTCAGGATATATTAGAACTTTTCTTATGTTTCAGTTGGTACCCTCCAGGGATCCCTTGTTTCTCTTTTATTACCTTTGATTTAGCTATCAGATTTGCATTTTTCTATACTCCAAGAGGTTATTTTTTCTTAAATTGATGACTTTTCTATTACTGTATCAATTGGTTTGTACCGGGAAAATGTAAGGATGCTTCAGAATATTTTTTCTTTACTTGTATGTAAGGTAGCTACAGTTGAAGTTGCCTTCTCCATTCCTAAGACAAAATTCATTTACTAGCATACTCTCAAAGACCCAGACCCAGTTTACAACATACCTGTCATACTTGATGGCACTATTTTTTATCTCTCTTGGGTTCTGAGGCTGCTCTACTAATAGTTTACCCCCATACTAGAAACATCTACTTACTTCCTAATCATGGTTATACCATGGGGCCTTCAGCTTAGTCAGAAGCCTGTCTCCACCAGGTATGTGTTTCTCTCCTGATATGGTATGCCAAATCAGCACCAGCTAGCTTTAAACTATTTTTACCTATAGAGCAGACCTCTGTACCCTCATGCTCACTATGTTTAATAAGCTGTCCCCATACCAGAACATGGTACTTTGGTAGGTTACCAACTACTTTATCGTGGCCGCTACCTCAATCCTGGCATGTGAGGACTGCCTTTCTCCTATAGCCATCATCCTACTATATAAGAGAAGAATGTCCACCTTATGCTTAGTGTGCTTCTCCCCAGTCATCGATCCCGCAGCTGAATCCCTCATACTAGACTTCCTCCTAACAGGGAAAGTAGCCTTAAGAACAGTGGCGAAGAGATCTGTTCCATACAAGTATACAAACAATATCCTATACAGCGGAGACCGGTACTGCTCCTTGTACCCAGACAGTTGTCCCCTACCTCTAGATACACTCTACCACCTCCTCATTCCACTCTTGGACTATATTAGTACCTTTCTACTCTCATATTCATACCTCCTATCAGATATGCTCACTGATCTCAACCTGGACCTTCCTCTAACCTATGCCTCTAAGAAGATCAAGCTTATGCTATGTCTCACTACCAACTG
>NW_003298892.1:41935-52575 GCF_000151645.1 Tuber melanosporum
TAGCCTTTCGACCCACAGCAGGCGTCGCCATAACCATTAAAGTTCTGTTACCCAGAGCAACCAAGGATTGCCAACTGGGGGATTATCTGACAGCTAGGTAGAATAGCTTCCAGCAAATTAGGAGGAAGTACGCTGCAAGATATCTGTCAGTTAAATATGGAGTTATGGAGGTTTAACGTCAGGCGACCTAGGAAGGTTTCAATTATGACTACTTTGGCAGATAGAACCTACTGATGAAACTGATCATTTCATTGATACCAGGAACTATTGGGGCTAAGTCAGTTTGACTTAAGAAATAGCTCATAAATCTAAAGACACTAGTGATTGAACAATTACTATTAGAAGCATTATGGTTCCTAGTTAGTTAGATTTTGATTACCAAAAAGGGTGTAGTGATATTCAGAGTCTCTGAAAGTTCACACCTTGAAGAATACCCGACATTGCAAGTAATAATCAGAGAGGTACATAGTTGAATGATAGATAGATGTAGTCCACAAATACTCAGACATGGAATATAAATATCAAAGTGACTCTCAAGCTTATAGACATCATCTAGCAGTAGAGAAGTGACCTTAACAATAAAATATTGTTTTCAAGATTCTATTCTACTTTACCAAATTTGCTTGGCTCTTAGTAGTCATAAATGAAAAGAGTGAATTTGTGCCCTCCTAGACAATCTCCTCCACAGAAAGGAATCATGGTTAACTTAGACAACTCTGAAATCTATCAGGTTGTCTTCACTTAAAAATATATTGTTTGATCTCTTTCTTACTAAGGCTTTCTATCCATCTACCTACCTCCTCCTACACCACGACAAAGTCAGGCCAACCTGTATTTGCTACATAACCAACAAAAATGGAAACCTCTGAAAATATGAGCTTTGTATCTCATCTACGAGAAAAAGAAGAAGCTTGCAAACCAGCAAATAACATGGCACAACCTCCTACCCAGATTGCTCCTGGGGAACCAATGGATACCTCGGGAGATGTTCACTCCCCTAGTTTTTGTCATTCGTTCTCTCTCCTACTGGCCCTCTGAAAACCTTTTAGAGAGCGTACAGGTAAATCTTCCAGTATTCCTGCAGACTCAAGAGCCCTGTCACCTGTTTCAACTTCCTCCAAACCATGTCTTTAAACTCACACAGTGTGTCACAAATGTGGCTTGCCACAGAAAAGGTTTTCACATGACTCATTTGGGTTATATGACTTATTATGTTATGATTGGTTATGTTTCGTACATGACTCAATTATGAGTCATGAGACATGTGCCTGGTGAGTATGTCTTGTAAGTGTGCCTTGTGGGTATGCCTTGCGCATACAATTTATATTTTGTAGTGACCTCATTATAAGGTCATGGGTTTCATGCATAAGACTCAGTCGAGTCATATGACTTGTTTATTGTGTTATGATTAGTTTATGAGTTTTCGCACATGACCTTGCTATGAGGTCATGGGTTTTAAGCATGTGACCACTTTGGTCACATGACTAGTTTGTTATGATTTGGTTTTGTATATGAGACCACTTTGGGTCACATGACTATAGGCAGGAAGAACACCATATAAGGAGGCCAATGCGGCTAAGGAGGATAGATTCTGCACGCTTTGTTCTAAGTACGTTTCCTACTTATTACATTAATGAATATAAAACACCTTTATGATCTTTATCTTTATTGCAATGTTATTGTTACACCAAGGAAAGCTCTTCATGAAGAAGAGTTAGAGAAAGCTTATGATAGCTATTCTTGATAGAGGACAAAGGTCTTGTACTATCGGTAATGTAGGCAGAGGCCTAGTGCTATGGTAAGACTAAGGAAAGAAACAGGAGAAGAAGAGAAGTATCGTTCTCCATTGCCAAGAACTAACTGTCCGAGGAGGGATTGTTACACAGTAGATCTTGCAATACTTCCTGTTAGAGAAGCAATAGTCATAGGTCAAATACAGCAGGACATTTCGACTAGTATTGATACTGCCAATATTGTCTTTAAAGCCCTATCAGCTGACTCATAGGCTAATGCATGAGGGCTGATAGAAGTCCAGCAACGATTACTGGAAGGATAAGACATACATAACAGTAACCTTGCTGTTATGTTATGTCTGTGGACTGTGGTGGAAGTAAACATCCAACCGATCTAAGAAAGAATAAACAGTGAAATAGCTGCTAAGCTAGAAGCAGAAGATGTACTACTGGAACATCATGAGGGGGTAATTACACAACTGCAGTTAAAAGTTCTCAAGTAGGACCTTACCCTAGAACAAGTATTACAGGAATTGAGAGAACAACAAACCTAACATAATCAAGCTTTTCGAAACTTGATATCAAACCTGACCACTAGGCAATAATTGGACGCAGATTGCTGCCATGATTTTACCCATACCATTCAAAGAGACCAAACCCAGGTAGCGGATGGCTTGTCCATAGCGTATTGAAAAAAATTAAAGTACCTGAAGGTACCCACATGAGTGGCCAGTATGCTATATTGGAATCTGTCCCAGAAAAGTGGAAAGATGCAGCAGACAGGGAGGAATACAAGGAGGCTCCAGCCCAGTACAAGGGGAAGGAAAGGAAAGGAGAACTCCCAACTCCAATACTACCAGGTGGCAACTTGGATGATTGGAGTAATGAAAAGGATGACGAGGGAAATGGAGGAAAATGTGGAGGAGAACCATTCAGGTTTGGATGGGAGTTAATCTCAGACCAACATAGAGTAGCCTATTGGTTTGCAGAAGTATTGGAATAAACCGTTAAGCAACCAGCAGACCCACCACCATATTTCCAAACAAAGACCAGTTAATGTGTCTACCATTGGTTGACCCAATCTGTTGATTTCTTGCGATGTAATCCAAGGATTTAAGAAGATGATTGGAAAGGTATTCTCTATGACCTGCGGAGAATCAAAGGGGATCAGGTCAGGTGATAGTAGTATGATCTTGGTGTGCAATGGAGAGCCTCCAAGGAGAACAACATGACCCTAATCTGAGTTCACAGACTTGTTTTGAATAGTAATTTACTATTTAGAATGTCTCACTCGAAGATGGATGTAAAGCCAAATGAGACATGGAATTAGTTGAGTACAAAAATGATATTTAATCCTTCATGTAGAAATTGTATAACCTGAATGTTCATGCTCAAATAACATGACTAGCCTGGTATATGGCAGTAGACAGAAAGTTGCCCTAGAAGATTTGATGGAGACCTTTCTGGAATAAATACGATACTGACGTAGAATGGGAAAAAGCAGTCCTGTAAATAGGAAGGGAGGAGGCTGAACAGCAGGAATGGGACTACCTGGATTGGAATAAAGCTAAACCCATGAAAATATTCCCAGACAAGAAACCTGAGGATGAGAATCAACCAAAGGTAAAAAGGAAAAAGCGCATCATTAAAGTAGGTGGTCTTTCCAAAAGCCCAAAGCAGGAACTGGAACCCGAGAAACCAGCAAAGAGGTCTACTGGAACAAGGAAGTTAACATAAACAAACTTCAAAAAGGCTCATCAAGGAATTTTCCAATCAACCATTAATGAAACAAAGTGGGATGACAATTGCACTCATCGTGGAAAGAAAAACCGATTATACAAAACCTACTAGAAACAAATTATAGCATGTAGGACAAGGGCTAATGACCGCCCATTCAAAATAATAAGGGCCAGAAAGGTAGCAATAGTTCACAGTCCTAGAAAGATTTCTACTGCCCAGGTTCCAAGAGGTGATAAGCTTTGTGAACTAGGCACAGACAAAGAAATGATTTATGTCATTTCATAGCTACTGATAATGACAGTGTTTGGGTAGTCTAGAAGAGACATAATTTCTAGGAACTGAAATTAACGGCAAAAGAAAACGACGAAGTGAAGGAATAAACCTTGCAATTATAACCTAGGTGGGAGTATACATATCCATATTGCTGCAAGGTTACGGGGATCAATAAAGTACAATGTACACAT
This sequence comes from Tuber melanosporum, assembly GCF_000151645.1. NCBI lineage: Eukaryota > Fungi > Ascomycota > Pezizomycetes > Pezizales > Tuberaceae > Tuber > Tuber melanosporum. Next base: position 45,873 of record NW_003298892.1, read on the forward strand.
TAGCAGCATCTCTATACTTCCTGAAGGAGTATTACAAGCTTTTCTCTAATGACTTAACGCATGTTTACTGGTGTAGTTAAGCACATGACCTGGAAACTGAAAGGTCTCTGATAAGGACCAAAACCTGGACAGGAAACAGACAGCACCAAGGATACTCCAGAGAGCAACAGTAGGGTAAAAATAAAGAATCTAGAGAAAAAGTGAAGCACATCTGCGACCTAAACAAGAAATAGGTATATGAGCTCTAGACTTTACCATCAGTTACTACTTCTTAGATACTCTGATGGTACAGAATGGAACTCGATAAAGCGAGGACACTGTTTATAGCTACACAAAGGTAGAAGAATAAACCCAGGAAGGTTCTCAAAGAGACAGCTGACCTGTCCTATGTACCCAGCTTTTATTTCCATAATATCTACACGATAGCAGAGACCAGTTAGATTAATTATGTAGGTAGTAAAAGTGGAAGGTATGGGAACCCTTGGCAGAGAGTAAAGATCGTTAAAAGTGGGCTGCCCAATATACCAAAAGGAAATAAATTTGTCTAAGGAGACCTAGGTGGTCAAAACAGCAGGGGCAAGGTATCAAACATTCCTGTTGTGATCAAACTTTAAACATGTCAGAATGACAGAACGATTTGACACCTTAGATAAAGAGACATACTTTTAGCATACCAAAACCTACAAGATATGGGTGTCCTAAGGGACATGCCGACATCTACATTATAAATACAAAATGTTAAGGTTGCAAAATACCAGTACTGTTAGATTCAGGATCCAATGAATTTCTAATCAACAAAGACCTCGTAAAGGAACTACAAATTCCGCTGACAGAGAGACCAAATCCAGTCAATATTCAAGGCTTTAATGGTGTATCAGTCCTATTGGGAGGAAGGTTTTACACCCACCCTATTTCACTTGAAATAGAATAATATAAAGACATCTTCAAAGTTGCCTGTAATATTGTAGCAGCAGCCAACTATGAGACGATAATTCCTTTCACCTAGTGGCATTTAGAACACCTGCTAACTAAGAATGGAGATCATGTAAAGTGGAAATTCAAAGATCCTAAATGCAAGACTTACGTAGAAAAAGACAATGAAGGAATTACAGTTATGTTCGAATATAACAAGACATTTGAGGGGGACAAAATTGTGATACAAGTAGGAAGGAAGAATCCGAGCCATAGAAGATACTAACCAGATCAACTTCTATTCTCTCCTAAAGCACTTCTTGAAATTCAAAAAACTAGTTCTCCCTCAAACAGCAGTGAAATTAGCATCTAGAAGAACCTTCAATTATTAAATCAAATGAGTTAAAAGAGTGAAACTCTCCTGGAGTCCTATTTATTGTCGGTCCAATAAACAACTTAAGTTACTACAAGAATAGCTTGACAATATGTTATGGCAAATAAAGATCACGCAAGGCGTATTGGCTTTCAGTTCTCCAATGTTCTTCAAAGTAAAAGTAGATACAAGACTACCACTGGTAGTTGATTACTGAAACCTGAACAAGTATCTACTACAGCTAATATCAGAAAGGCGTGATCACATAGCAGGAGCTAGCATCTTTTCCAAAATCCATTTTAAAGACTGTTACAACCTCATTTGAATCAAGAAAGGAAATAAATTGAAAACTGCCTTGTAATTACCTTATTGACATTACTAATATAAAGTCATGCCTTGCAGATAAGCCAATACTCCAGCTACATTTCAGGACACAATGAACGAAGTCCATCTGGAATTTCTAAACCAAGAAGTCTTACGTTATTTGAACAACATTCTCATATGTTCAAAAAATGAGAGGGGACATATTGAGCTAGTAGCCAAATTATTACAAAGACTAGCAGACTTTTAGCTAGCAATTTTAATAAATATAACCTTTTTCCATATTAAGGAGGTGGAATTCTTGTGCAACATAATAGTAGTTGATAGGGTATCCATGAGTATGTGAAAAGTGAATTCAGTATTAAACTAGAGAACACCTACGTAGGTTACAGAGGTTTAGATATTTAAAGGATTTGGAAACTTCTACTAATGTTTTATCGAAAACTTCTCAAAGGCTTATGTCCCAAACACAGAAACATTGAAAGGTTATCTAAAGAAGTTCCTGTAGGACTCAGAACAAGAAACAGCCTTTCAGGAGCTTAAAAGAAAGTTTATTTCGGCCACAATTTTAGACAGCGTCTTCTAAGAAAGAGAAAGGGTAGTGGAAAAGGATGCTAGCGATTTTGCTTTGAGTTGTATTCTTTCTCAATTTGTGGAAAAAAGACTATATCTTGTAGCTTTTGAGTCCTACAAACTAAATTCTACAGAGCGAAATTCCGAGATCCACAATAAAGAACCGGTAGCAATATTGCCAATACCTGGTTGGAACCAAGAAACTATTAACTGTCTATACCAATCACTAAAACCTCTAATATTTCCTTACCTCGAATGTCAAGAGTGGGCATCAAATCGGCTGGTCGAAGAAGTTAGTAGCTTACAACTTTAAAATTGTTTACCGCCTAGGTACAAGAGGAGGAAAACCTGATACACTCAGTCGACAGCTGGAGTACCATTTTGAGGGGCGAGCTACACATCGCCAACAAGCAATATGCACCCCGAATATTTCCAAGTCAGCTTAAAAACCAGAACTGTAGAGGGGAAAATTCTAATATGCCTAATAGTGGGCGGTAGAGCAGATGATATAAGCACAGGTAATAGACAGGAAATAGCAAATTAGAACAACTCAGACTCCATGATTCGAGTAAAAGAGTTAGACACAAGAGTAAGATTACCAAATAAAGGTTCAAGAATAGCAGCCGGCCATGATCTTTACGCCATTGGGAAAGATATGATCCCAGTGCATGGACAACTAATTGTTAGAACCAGTATCGCATGAGGGTCACTGGTCAGAACTTATATAAAGATTGCTCCTAGAAGTGTGTAAGTACTTAAAAGTGGTATTTCTATCAATGCAGGCATAATCGATGCAGATTATACTGGCTAAGTCAAAGTATAACAATTTTACCATGGTGAGGTAGACTGTTACATTAAAGCCAGTGTTCGAAATACCCAGGTAGTAATGGAAAAAATGAACAATGCAGGCATGATGGAAATAGACAACCTAGAGGATACTGAAAGAGGCACATTGGGATTCAGCAGCACTGGTATTGCAATAAGGGCTATAACTATCCAGGAACTAGAACTTGTAATTAGCTGACTACATGTATCAATAGACTAAAACATACACTGCTATGATGCAACTGAAGTACCCGAACACATTCTCATGACCAGCGCTATAATAGCACAAATAGCATTAAAGTAATTCAATCTGGGGTTCTGGGAGCAAATTCTAAAAGCTATTCTGGTGGATACGAAATGGCTTAAAAGACAGAATTAGTTGGAGAAACTGCAAGACAACCGCAAGCCTTTCCCAAAAGACTGGACCCTATCCAATGAGTTGCTTTACTACAAGCAAAGACTATTTATACCAAAAAACTAGTATCTTTATGCAACAATAGCTGAAAAGTATCACAATGTTAAAATAGGAGAACAGTTCAGACAAGAGAAAACCCTTGAGATAATTGAGAGTGAGTTTAATTGGAAAGGCCTGCCAGATTGGGTAAATGATTACCTAGGGTCGTGTGATAATTGTTAACATAATAAATTCTTATGACACGTGAAATATTACCTACTACTACCACAGTCAATACTCTATGCAGCATGGACATCAATATGCCTTGACTTTATTCCGCAGTTACCACAAAGTTATGGTTGTATTCAAATAATTGTAGTAGTTGACCGGTTTACAAAAATAGTCCACTTTGTTAGATTAGAAAGGACATCTACCGCAAAGGCCATAGCTACAGCTTTTATAAAGGAAATATAGAAGTTACATGGTTTACCAATTGAAATTGTCTCAAACATGGATTTGAACTTTGCAGGAGAATTTTGGGAATCCCTGTGCAAAACATTAAACATAAAAAAAAAGAAGTCTATAGCATACCACTCACAGAGGATGGACAAACTGAGCATAGCAACCAAGTGCTGGAAGGTTGCTTGTGAAATATTGTCAACTAAGATAAGGATGACCGGTACCAATTGCTACCTCTAGCTGAAAATGCTTACAATAACTCAGCAACCAATGCAGATACAATGATCTATTTCTACACGAACTATAGATTTCATCCACAGACTGAATGGATGAAGGAATATGAGGTGCATAATCCAGGTACCGCACTTTATGCAAACTGGATAAAAATGATCTATGAGCAGGCAAGACAACCACATGAACAGACATGAGAGGCTATAGCCAAATATTACAATAGGAAGACCAAGCAACAACCAGACTTTAAAATCGGCAATAACGTAATGTTAAATGCAGAAAAGATTTGTATATGCCGGAAGTCAAAGAATCTTAGTTCAGAATTATATGGACCATTTATGATCTTAGAGTAACAAGGAAATTGCCCCTGTAAGCTCAATATTTTAGATCAATGAAATATACACACAGTTTTCCATGTATACATGTTAGAACCTTGCAAGGAACTAGTACTCGCAAGCCATTAACAACCTCCCAGAGAGTTAGAGAAAATTGCAGGTGACATACAATGGAAAATAGAAAAAATAGTAACAAGGAAAATACGCTCTTACCAAATGAGAGTACACGGCTGCTACCAAGAGGTACGAGAATGATAGTACTTTGTTAAGTGGCAAGGTTGCTCCAAAGACAAGAATACCTAGAAGCCTGCAAGGGGCAAGGATAATACAAGGGAAAGTGTAGAATAATTCCACCATAATCATCTGGAAATGCCACTTTGGGCAGAGAAACGATAATTAGGAAAAGGTTTTCCTACTGTGGCTAAGCAAACATGGGAGGTTTTTCACACTGTTCTTATTATGTCTTAAAAGAGTTAAAGTTTAAGGCTTAATAATTCCTTGTTTTATTTGAATTCTCATTATGTTTTATGCAGATCCAAAATACATTCAAGACAAAGCCTTATGAGGAGAGAGCTTATGTTAGAAATACCCAGATCTGATATCTAGGAACCATCTCTAAGTAGAGTAGTCTCACTGGGAATGGGAATCTCTGGACTGCAATACTCCCCACTGGCACCCTTACGGGACGCACACATCATGATACCTATCAATCTCTGTTGTATCCTGCGACTATAATATGACATCATTGAAGGTGTAGGAATAACACCATATACCTCACTGCCATTCGTCCGACTGGATCCTATTTACAGGTTATAGGAGAGGGGATCTGCGACTCTGCCTGGGAGGTTTAACTGAGTGAATTCGCCAACAACCCAAGGAGTTACTAGGTTTCAAACATGTGATATCTTACATAAGTGCTGTAGCTTACTGGACATTTTTTGCACTATGATATGGTATTGAATGGTAAAGGATCTCAGCAAGAAATCAATACATTTGCACTAATACTATAATAACCAGAAGAGTCTAGAACACCCAGGAACACTACAATGGACTTCACAAAGTGTTACAACAGAGTTCCGAAATGCACTACAGTTGCCGGAATTATTCCCAATACTAGAAGGACGATTACAATCCCGTTGCCCAGAGTAATGAACGGTTGCCAACTGAGGGATTATCTATTAACATAGTAGAATAGTGTCCTGAGAATTAGTAGGAAGTTCTCTAGAAGATATCAGTTAATTGAATATACAGTTATGGAGGTTTGAAGTCAGGCGACCTAGGAAACTGGCAATTGTGACTACCTTTCCAGATACAACCCTCAGATTAAATGCATCATTTCATCAATGAATGAGACAATTAGGGCCAACTCAGTTGGACTTGAGAACTAGGCCATAAGGTTAAAGACTCAGGTGATCTGACAATTACTATTGGGAACAGTATTCTCAGTTAGTTATATTGTAATTACCGAAGAGGATGTAGTGATTTTCAGAGTCTCCAGGTGTTCTCATCTTTGATGAATACCTGACGTTGTGAGTAATGATCAAAAAGGTACATAGTTGTTTAATAGATATATATAGTCTACAAACACTCACATGTAGAATATAAATATTACAGTGCCTACCAGGCTTTTGGACATCATCAAGCAAGGGAGAAGAGACCTTAACAATGTAATATTTTTGTCACAATTCAATTCTACTTTACCAATTTTAATTTGCTCTTAGTAGTCATAAACAAAACGATTAAATTCGAGCCTTCCTAGACAATCTCCCTCTACAGAAATGAATCTTGATTGACCTAGACAACTCTGAAGTATATCACATTGTCTCAGCCTAACACTCCGATAGGTACTACCTAAGGGAAATCCTGACCAGTAACCATCTGCTACATACTAACTTACATAAAATTTAAGTTGTTAACTACTCTCCAAAGACAACTACTGAGAGATAACATGGGTTACTAGTTCTCTTAATAGAAGTTGAATGGTAAGCTCATAAGAATACCTTGGAATAAATGCAGGCTCAGGTCATGCCCCTGTTTGTATTTCAAGTGTGTATTTCACAGTCTATCCAATTACCCTCAATAGTCCTCAGACCACTGTGAGTTGAATTTTGTTACCAGTCTGGTAATTTAAGTCCAATATACATGATACAACCAATGGACCATCTCCTCTGGCTACTCTAGTACCTCATATATACCATGCTGACAGCTTCCTGTTAAGTGAATAGCCTGAGCATAATTTACTCTCCAAAGAGCCGCCCATAGGGACAGGTTCGTTAACTC
>NW_003298892.1:52882-55032 GCF_000151645.1 Tuber melanosporum
CCAAGTGGGTCTTCAGATAGAGTTTGCTTGGCAGCGCTATGCTCTTTATTCATGTTAACTGCCAAATCAGCTACTTAGGTTATGCTATCCAGTAGGATAGTCATCCTTCTCTTACAGATACTTATATAGCTCCTGTAAGTAGGAGCATTCCCGCCTGAGATACCTAACTATTGTAATGAGACTCCATGGAGTATTATTACAGTTAACCAAACCTATACCCATACCGGTATCAAGAGACAACAGTGTTAGGAATAGTGGTAGAATAGAGTCTACCAGCCTGAGGTACTATTAGTTAGGTACCTTGGTTGGGCATGCTATACCATACTAAGAAGTATATGGGTACTAGTAAGGAGCGGTAGTTATCCTACTCAGTAGGGTAACCTAAGGAGTCAATTTGGGAGTTACCCTGAATTACTCGACAATGAGTCTGGGTAGAGTTACCCTACCCTCAGACTAAAGTTACCCTGCCTTGGGTTATGGGTTACCCTGTTATAGAGCCAAGTTACCCTACCTTGAAAGTTACTTATTATGCAGGACTTCAGGGGAAGTTACTAGATTGGTTATCACACGAAACTACGTAGGGTGTTCAAATCTCAGGTTGTGCAGATTACTCCCGCACAACTAGTTGAGCTCCAAACAAGCTGTAACTTGGAGGTATAGTGGCTAGCACACCCTCCGGCCCCATTATAAGTCCCGATCGCCATGGGCTACAGCCTGGAGAGTTGCTGTAAGCCAAGTAAATGTCTTCAGATGGAGATGCTCCTGTAACACCATATAAGTTCCCACCATCCGTCCAACTGGAAGCTGTCCACAGGATATATGAGGGGGTAGAGGTGAACCTGGTGAATGGTCTGCAGGTGGTTTTGTGTAAAACGGACCAGAACCGATGGAGTAATACTACCTTGAAGTTTAAGGTAATATGTGAGGTTACTGAAGGCTAGTAGGCGAGGTAACCCAAGTCCGTTGCCCTAAAGGTGTAATAGTATTTGAGAATTGTTAGGGACTCTGAGACACTAGTCTAAGGTCATGATAAGACCTATTTCTAGGAGGTTGACTGTGGGTAGTGCCGATTGGTAGTCAACATCCGAAGGGGTCTATCGGGAGAGCTACGTGGCCATCATCCAAAATGATATTAAATCGAGTAGAACCAGATAGATGTTCAGGGACTGCAGATGCTTGTAGAACATTAAGTGTATATTGGTAGAGAGTTCCACAGTTGGTATCGCATCTACTTGGGTATGGCAGCTCGCCACTGACATGTCCACGATATGAAGAGTTTTTACTCCCGCGGTTGCATTGTAAATACAGTGGCTAAAATACTTCTATCTGGTGGATGGTAGCAAACCACAAGAGTAGTCTAGTTCACTACTGAGGATCTTTCATCCGACCTGAAGGGGTTAGCTAGACAGCCCAAGCGAGTTGGGTACTTGTAGATACAGAGTAGTAATAGGGAGCAACTGGCAGTACATGAAATCTACTTAAGTATATGCAAGTTCTCCTCTACTGTGGCAATTAACTACCTCTCAAGATCAGGACTTAATTGATTAAAAGCTGTGGCTTAACAATATTAAGTTTTACTATTTTATTTCTTCAAACTCTACTGTTGAGACTTTTGACATTTATTATATTTGTTCACTTTTGCAGAAAAATTCATTTCAGTGCGGTCACAACTTTGGGATCTGTTTTCCTAGAGGGAGCCCCCATTACAACTATTGGTATCTGTTAGGAATATCAGGATTCAATACCTAGAAACCACACTAAGTAGCGTAACCCCACTCAGAATCAGAGTCTCTGGTTTTCAACACTACCCTCCTGCCTCCTTATGGGCTCACACATCATTATATTTATTGATCTCATTTGCATCCTGTGACTTTAATACCACAAAATTGAAGTGGTAAGAATAACACTATATATGTCACTGCCATCAATTTAAACAGATTCTGTATGCAGAGTGTATTGATTAGGACTTTTGTTTAGGTCTTGATAGTAGAAGAAAGTAAATCTACGAAGTACTCAGGGACTTATTAGGCTTCAAAGATGTGACGTCTTTGGCATGGACCGTAAGTAACAGTACGTTTTCGAACAAAGATATGGTATCCAACGTAAAGCATATCAACAAGAAACTAATATATTTGCACATACCTTACCAT
>NW_003298892.1:55052-61667 GCF_000151645.1 Tuber melanosporum
TAAACCCCCGTTGAATTCATCAGTCGGGTCAGCCGGGATAGGTAGTACCAAGATCCGAATGGCAGTTGAAACACTCTTACCCACAGCAACTAACAGTTTCCAACCGTGGTATTATACCTTAATCTAGTAGAATAGCTTCCTGCAAATTAGTATAAAGTCTGTGGGAGGATATCTGTGGGTTGGATATCGAGTTATGGAGGTTTGAAATCTGACGACCCGGGAAGGTTGCTATTACAACTACCTCTGCAGATACGCCCTGCAGATGAAACTGATCATTTCATCAATAATGAAGACAATTGGGACCAACTCAGTTCGATTTGAGAACTAGGCTATAAGTCTAAAGACTTTCATTATCAGATAATTACTACGGGAAACAGCACGATTTCTAGTTAGCCATATCATAATTACCGAAGAGAGGATGGTGACTTTCAGTGTCTAAAGTTGTTCGCTCAATTGAAGAATACCTGACATTCCAAGTTATAATTAGAGAGATACATAATTGTATAATAGATAGATATCGTCCGCAAATATTCAAATGTGGAATATAAATATCAAAGTGCCTCCCAAGCCTTTAAACATTATCAAGCAATGGAGAAGAGACTTAACAATATAATATTGTTCTTACGATTCTGTCTCACCTTACCTACTCTACTTCTCTCTTTGTATTCATAAACAAAACAAGTATAATCTAAGCCTTCCCAAACAATCTCCGTCTACAGAAATAAATCTTTGTTAGCTTAGACAACTCTGTCATCTATTAGGTTATCTCTGCCTAACAGTATCTCTCTTTAGTAAACTCTAGCCTACTACAATTTGTATTTTAGTAGTCTCTTGACTATGGTATGAGTTTAGGTCTAGCCTTCAGTATCAGCTGCAATTATCAAAGATTGTTACATCTCTCTTCCCTTCTATCACCACTTTCTTAGACCAGTCTAGCGATGTCTTTCATTCCTACAACTTGATCTCTCTACAACTCAATGGTCCAATATTGTAAATAGATATAGTCTATAGAAATAACTAATAACTTTGATATATATTCATTCTAACATCTTAATCAGCCCTTTTGAGTTGTCTTCTAGTCTGTAGTCCTTGCTGTAACAACCTATGAGAATGGCAGCTATAAGTCACTGCCCAGACCTCAACTCGTACTGGATTCAAGAAACTACTAAAATACAAATAGTGGTAGACTAGAGTCTACCAAAAGAGAGATATAACAGGTTAGTCATTTAAAGCAGAAAAGATACTACCTGATTGGAGGCACTTAGTACCTGTCAGAGGAGAATGGATAACCAGCGGGATAGGGTAATCCAAGTAGTCGATTTGAGTGTCATCTTGAATCACTTGATGGTATGTAAAGGTGGAGTTACTCTACTTTGTAGGATAATATGTAGTACTGTAACTCAAACTTCGAACTATAGTTACTTGGCTATGAAGCCAAGTTACTCTACCTTGATAGTAACTGGTTATACAAGACTTCCAGGAAAGTTACTAGATTATTTGTCATATAAAACTATAGAGGCTGTTTGGATCTTAGGTAGTACAGAACATTTCCACATGAGTAGTTTAGTTCTGAATAACCTATAACTTAGTAGTGTAGTGACTAGCACCTACCTCTAGCCCCATTGTATGTTTCTAGTATTATTGGCTACAGCTCAAAGAGTTACTTTAAGCTAAGTTAATATCTTCTTGTAAAGACACTCCTATAACACTGTATATACTCTGGCCATCAAGCTTACTGAAAGCTGTCCAAGTCCGCAGCATATATACGATACACTAGGATAGTATAAGAATATCATCCTCAGGTTGCATTATTTATATCTAATATAGACTACAAAAGTAGCATGTAAAGTCAATCTGCAGTAGTCCGTAGACAACTGAATCTAGGTGGATAGAATGTTGAAGACTCTCCTGAGATACAGGCTGAGACATGACCTGGGCCTATACTTATGCAACGGTATTCTTCCCAGCTCACAATCGGACTACTATTAAGGTAACCAGCTACCCATATCACCTTTCAGTAGCTACTATTGAACTATTATTAAGAACCTAACAGTACGTATGTCCAAGTGCAGATAATGAATGCTTGTCAATGTTATCAATAGTTCGTACCCGTTGGAGTAAGCTTGCAGGAGTGGTCTACAGCAGAAGCTATGTAGTCCATTCTTGGGATATGATTGAATTGAATAAAGTGTAATAGATATTAAATAGGCTGTACTAAGTCCAGAGTAATGTAATCCATATGGGTACAAAGTTCAATACTTGGTTAAAGTTGCTATTAAGATGATGGTTTGTTACAGTTATGCCTACAATCTGAAGAGGGTTTACTCCTGTAAGCGTATTTAAGATGCAGTTGTTAAAGAATATTAGATTTTAGGAAGTGAGAATACTACAAAGCAGTCTGGTTTACTATAGAGGATCTTTACACCGACTCCAGAGCAAGCTCAACAAATACATAGGAGTTGTGTACTAGCAAATACTGAGTAGTTATGGAGAGTATTGTTTTCTTTTTTTTTTTAAATCAGATATTTATCATTAAGGTATAAGAACTCTTATATAGCTTAAGCTATAGTATGAACAAAACTGTAAAGCGTGCATACCTCCTCTGTCTTAAACAACAGTCTAGAGCCACAAACTTCTCTAGTATAAAACTAACTACACGTCTTGTCCAGAATCAATCGTATTCCTACAATACGAGCGAACCCGGTTTTAAGCGAAACCCAATGAAGGATAAGCTGGAAGCTCCATATAAAAGTCCCACTGAAAATCTCAGCATGAAGGCAGAATAGAAACCAACCCCATACATACCAGAAAAGCCCAGAGCAGTCCAGGTTGCTTAAAGGCTAACCCATGAAAGTCCAAAAGAGGTCAAGTCTACCAGATATTGTAGGCCCCCTACCAATGTGGCAGGAGGTAGATGAAAGATTCTGACTGGCTGGAGACAGTACAATACTGACAGGTAGAGGAGGCCCAGGGCTGGGGCTACAAGGAGGAGGAGAAAGATAGGATAACCCAGTCAGCCTTGTCACAAGAAGACGAGAATTGTAGTAAGGTAACAGTTGAAAAGAGAAGCAGAAGGATACTAGCCTAGTGTAAAACAAGTGGCAGTACGATGCCATCCAATGGAACAGAGGCGAGAAGAGAGAAGAGGTAGACCTAAATGCCAAACCAATTGTCAGGAACATGCTTGTATCTGAACAAGGCAGCATCCTTGAGTCCTCATACCCCCAGGTGTATTCCCAAGTCTCTCATATAGTCTCATGTTCTGGGAGAGATAGTATCACTTAGTAGATAGGATACCACTACCTGTAGAGAGTAGAGACAAAGAGAGTAGCAAAATCAATTGTAGTCAGTTGAAGAAACCAGAACCAACCTACCACTCTGAATCATTTCACACTAGACTGAAGTCAGGACTGTCTCACACCTAGGTAGAAGGAAGTAAAGGAAATCATCATAATCTTAAAATATAAACTGTGTTCTCAGCCATCTGTTGTAGGAGAAATGTGAAAACCCGACTGTGCTAAAGCTAAGCGAGGCTGTAGGCTGATTAGGGTAGGAATGAGGACCAGTATCCTGAGATGTTGGAAGGAGGTGAGAAAGGAATTAAGAGGATAGATCTCAATATAAAAAGTAAGGAAAGTTTCACAAAGTGATAGGAGGATAAGAAGTAATGGCTTGATCTACACCTAGGTGGAGGACTAAGTACGAAAAGTGGCGAGAAAAGGTGTGGTGTTGAGGTCTTCTAAAATAGGAAATACATTTCAATCTCCAGAGGTGTAGAAGAGATAGTCGATGAGTAGTGATGGAGAGCAATTGGTAGTTTATAAGATCTACTTAAATATATGTAAGTTCTCCTCTACTGTGAAATTTAACTACCTCTTAACATAAAGAACTTATACAGTGCAGCTACAGGATTAACAATATTATGTTTTACTATTTCATTTCTTCAACTGTATTACTAAGAAGTTGAGACTCTTATTATATTAATTCCCTAAAGAGTTCATTTTGGTGAGCTCTTACTCTTGGGATGCATTTTCCTATAGTTTACCCCTGTTATAGTATATTGTTAAGCAAAAACCTCACTTAACTCTTTCTTCACCTGGGTGATTATTTGAGCTTATTGTTGGCATTTTTCTGAGTAGAGGTTACTGGTCTGGTACCAGAAGAATCAGGTAGTAAAGAAAATATTTTCCAACCTGGGTACTGTTGACTCTAGCGAACAGGTATGCTATAACACTAATTTGATGAAATATTTACCCTAACATGCTGTTAGGCGGAGACAATCTAATAAACTTCAGAATTGTCTAAACCAATCAAAATTCGTTTCTATAGCTGGAGATTGTCTCGGAAGGCTCGGGTTTACTCGTTTCGTTTATAGCTACTAAGAGTAAAGTAAATTTGGTAAAGTAAGAGAGAATCGTAAGACAATATTATATTTTTAAGGTCTCTTCTCTATTACTTGATAATGTTTAAAGCTTGGGAGGCGCTTCGATATTTATATTCTGCATCTGAGTATTTGTGGACTACATTAATTTATTATACAACTATATACCTTTCTGATTATAACTCAAAATATTGGGTATTCTTGAAAGGTGCAAACACCTGGAGACCCTGAAAATCACCACACCCTCTTTGGAAATTCTAATATAACTAACTCAGAACTATACTGTTCCCAATAGTAGTTATCCGATCTTTAAAGTCTTTTGACTTGTAGCCTAGGTCTCAAGTTGAACTCAGTTATCTTCAATTGTCTCCATCTTTGATGAATTGATCAGTTTCATCTGGGGGTTGTATCTGCGAATGTAGTCGCAATCACAATTTTTTTTCAGATCACCTGACTTTAAAACTTCGCAACTCTTTACCCAACTGATAGATATCTTCTGGAGGGCTTCCTACTAATTCACATCCACTATTCCACTAGATTGACAAATATTCCCTCGATCGGCAATCCTTGGTTGCTCTGGGTAACAGGGTTTCAATCACTATTACGGTATTGGAAGTTCTTCCTGTAACTACAATATGTTCCGAAACCTAGTTGCAACACTCTATGAAGTCTAATTGCTTCTATAGTAGTGTCCCTCGGAGTTCTAGACTTTTTCAGATATTGTAGGATGGATGTGAATATATTGGTCTCTTGCTGAAATCCTTTACCATTCAATACCATCTCTTTGTGCAAAAACGTCCTAATACCTACAGTTTATTCCAAAGGTATCACATATTTGAAGCCTAGTAACCTTCTGAGTAGTGGACGGACTTACTCCGTTCTACTTCTCAGAACTAGCTGAAGGTCTCTCCTCATATACCCTGCGAACAGGATCTAGTCGGATGGACGGCAGCGTCATATCTGGTGTTATTCTGACATTTTCAATTGTATGGTATTATATTCACAGGATGCAAATGAGATTAATATGTATGATGACACGTGGGCCCAATAAGGGGACCGGAGGAGGGTGTTGGAGACTAGAAATTCCAATTCCGGGTAGAGTTACCCTACTTAGTATGACTCCTAGATATCGGATCCCGATATTCCTAATATACGCATCGTCCCTGATAGGAGTCTGTGTTCACACTTATTGAAGCTACCCTTATTGAACTACCAAACATGATTACTGACCCTGCTGTTTCAGCTTCTTTTACCTTATTACAGTCCTTCATTAGCTCAAATATAGATGTTGAGATGCAGGAAGCCATGAGAAAGGAAACCAGATTCCCACCTGAGTTCACATTTGCCAAATTTACCCTCAAGTTTATCAAGGATTATTTCTTTTCACAAGTTACAAAGCAGTTACACGCTGCCCAGACACAAATGCAGTACTGGAATAAAGAATCACAATAGGTATTTCAGGAGCAGATTGTGGAACAGGCTAAGACATGGATGCAGGTACAGTAATTCAACTTTTATGTAATAGTGTAAAATCAAAAGCACATAATGGATCATCTGGCAGCATTGGAAAAGGTGGTTGTTTAAAATAATATGGTAATAACAGCTCTTTTTCAGTTCCAAACTGTATCTATTGTGTCCTACTCTGAGGTTTTAATTAACTATTTAAATGATACTTACTATACAGGACTATTTTCAGAGGCAGGATTAGTATTGGCTTGAGGATAACCCACCTACTCCTTACTTTTGAATCATCACATTGCTGATCAAGTCTCCACTGCTCTAGCGGAGGCTAGCAATAAATATCACTGGACTTCATGTCCAGCTTTGCGCTCAAGACTGCCTACAGAGGAGTGGTTCAGATCTACTAATACTATGCACCGAATGAGACAATAAGACCTCTTCTGCTTCTTTCACCAACCTCCATACCAGCTGTTACTATTCCTCCTACCTTTTGTAAAAGAGCGGTTCCATCTCCAATTACACAAAAGATACCTAGGTTCTTTACTCCTCATTCTGTCCTGCAAGGTTCTTCGCAGCAGTTCACCCATAGCTTTTTACTCATTAGTCATGGGATATTACAATCAATCTCTTCTATATACTCGACTAACTGTACAATTCAAGAGGCTTTGCTGATTTTACTCTACTGAGCTGTGGCCCACATTGTCACTTCAAGCATATAAAGAATGACATAGTTACTTGGTAACATACTGAAAATTGCACAAGAAAATTGCATG
>NW_003298892.1:61681-78592 GCF_000151645.1 Tuber melanosporum
TTTTCGGGATCGGACGCCTAGTGCCATATCGGCCCGAAAATCGATGAAGAAACTGTTAAGGAGTGAGAAGACCCAGAGGCATGTTGAATTCTACAACACCCAGGTTCTAGGCAATCTAGATGTTGATATTATGATTCATAAGATATTGAAAGAGCACCAGAAGATCCTAGATCATGTCTACAGTATGTTGAGTACTTAGATACGCAGAATTTCACAAGTTCTAAACAGTTAGGAAATACACCTCCCCCTCCACCAAAAAATCTTAAGCAGCTATCAGTGGCTAATGACAATGTCAGTGGACAGGAGGGCTATAAGGAACTCACTGATAGGTATGATCTACCTGAGAGAGGCAACTGCCCCAATACTGTTAATGATTGCAGTAAGATGCCACCCGGTAGAAATGTCAGTACTGGAGGTAATTTAAGTGGTTCTCATTCCTCTGAGAGAAGGCTGTGATGGTAAAGCCAACTCCCTTCCCTATTTCAACAATTCCTTGGCATGCTAAAGCCTACTTGAACTGAGTACTAGAACAATCATTATAACTGTTGTCTAGGTTCAATTGACAGTTGCTTTCAATGTATACAATTATTTTGGTAAGTTAGGTTGTGGTTCTAAGAGTACATAAATGAAGCCAGAAAATCCACGAAATATTATTGTATTTAATAGCCACTCTACTGATACCAAGTAGTTCTTAATGGACATTAAGATCCAGTTTCATTATTTCCATAATTGTCTATTAGATAATGTAGATAAGATTGCCCTCATTTTTCTATTACTTGAAGGTTTTATTGCTTGAAGTTTCCACTAAAACTTGGTATATAAGCTCTCATTACTATATTAGATCAGGGTAAGGCAGCTCTTCTCGGAATAGTCTTTAATACAAATAGTTCACTATGGACTCGGAAAGGCTTCCAGCAACTATTATAGAAATATTTTAGTGAAGATGTGGATCAGGACCACAGTCTTGCAGAATGGTCAGACTTGAAGATGAAGTCAGGTAAGGTTACTAAATACCTTGACATGTTGGTTGACCACATAGCACAACTTGGCTATACTAATGGAAAGCAGATTCTTGATAAGGTAAAGATGGTGATAACCTGAGAACTTTATATGACGTAGGCATTATTGCAACCCCAGTCCCCTGATGTAAACAAATATGTTGATCTGCTTTCCAAGGTATAATAAGTCACACCTTACTAGATGATACCCACGTTAGTAAATTAATTTCAAGAGATCAGGGTAGTTTGAGGTTTAACAAGTCAGACGATAGAGGATCATTGTTAAACAAGTAGAAAAAGAAACATGCTTCAGGTGAGCCTAAAACTTAACATGCTACGTCTTTGGCCGCTTCGAAGTGAATAAAATGTAATTCTGTACATGCTAATATGTACAAGAATATCCCGAGTATACTACTCAATAAGTAGCATGAAAAGTTGCAATATACGAAATGTGGGACAAGTGGACACTTCTGGTAGAAGTGCTCCAAGGCTGATCCTGTCATTATGTTTGCAAAACAAAATCATTGCTGAAAAAAGAGAAAAAGAAAAAAAAAACCCAGAGCAGGCCAAAGCAGATGAAAGCCTAGCACTTAAAACTTGCCGCATTGAAGAACCTCCTTTACAGAGGTTACTTGAAGTCCGCAGGTCATCACCTCAATAATAGAGATTGACACAGATGCTGAGGAATAGGTAACTCCCTGTTCCTTAATACCCAGATTGAGAAATTACTAAATATATCTTCCAGTTTGGGAGGACACATTAGCAAAAATATTACTGTGTCCTCAGCGTCTGACACACAGGACGCACAGGACGCCCAAAACGCACACCTCCATTCCGGATGCGACATCAGATCGACGTCGCATTCGGAAGATCTTTTTTGTGTTCTCCCGCGTCCTGACGACGTTAGATGATCTTCGGTTCCTTCCCGTAGCCCTACTCTGGCCGCCCAATTTATAGTCTTCTCATCCGGAAGTCCATACATAATCCTCCTTTCGTCTGGAGTTTTGCCCTCTTCGTGAAGCGTCCAGAATCTCGCTTTCTCCTTCAGATGCATCTGCTCGGCATCTGGATACCCTCCCGATATCTTCTGATGGCATACCGCTTATTCCAGATAGCCTGGTTATAGCTTCACCATTTTTCACACGTATTCTAGACACTGTCCCGACATATTCTAGACGCTGTCCCGAGGTGTTCTCGATGCTCGCCCCCTCTTCCCTACTTCATCGTGACGTTTTCTCTACTCTATTTTCGCTATCGGGACATCACTTCTTGCTAACATCTCTCACATCTATACGCCTCTGATTCTCGTCACATCACTATTGGATAATCTAAATCTATTTTAATTACTCTACAGGCCCAAAATCCTCCTAATTACCCCCTCCGATACCCACTTCTTCCTGCCCGCCCTCGGAGTCCTGCTGCACATTTCCACCCCCCCGGTGAAGCCTCCCCGGCCTCAAAATCCTCGAGCCTGAGCGATAGGGGGCTGGATGGATCAGGGCTCCTGGCGTTCTCCGGTCCTAGTTCCTCGGTCCGGCGACATCCCTCTTCTGGACCAGCGGGATCTAAATCCAAAAACCCCGACTCCAAGTCAACCGACATCTGGCTGAAATCCAAAGACGTATCTGTTTCCTGCGACGGATCCAGGCTATCTTGGCCCCATCCCACTGGCAGGCTCCGGACTAGTGAGTCAATCGGCGTCTGTCTTCGCCTTGCAGGCTGTCCGTGACTCTCACCAGCTGATTGATGCTGCAGTTCTGCGTAAATGGCGTCATTGTCTTCCGTAAAGCCTTCACGCCGCTCCTGCCGGATGCTATGCTGATTCTCAAGCCTTCGAGAAATGGTCCGACGAAGATTCAAAACAAACGCCTCCCGCGTCTCCTTTGCGAACCCCAGCCACGTATTTCTCTTCCTCACAAAAAGGTCTTACGTTTCTGTCAGCTATTAGCCGTCTTGGTCTTCTACAACACCCCCCAAGATTCAGACGCTCTTACCTCTAACTACATCATGCTTGAACTGGGCTGGGGTCTTATATATCTCGGTTTGCCATGCCCGCAGTACATGGCACAGCATCGCACGCGTCAGGCAGATTATATTACCATTGATCCGCTTCAAAAATCCCCGGTCCAGCATCCCTTGCATTTTTACCCCATCGAAATCCTTGCCGTATATCGCGTCGGCAATTTGAGGCGCAAGGAACCTGAACGTCAAGTTCTACGCCCAGCTCAGTCAGCCACTATGTCCGCGTCATAAACCACTTAAGACGAACCTCATATCCATTGGGCGAGCACATGAACCTGTCTCCTTCTAGGAGGTAATCAACCCTGTGCATAACAGCCGTAGGGTCTTTCGGAAGACTATACAACTTTTCGATATTGGTACTGATATGGAACAAGAACTGCCCTCTGACTGCCGTGTGTTTACCACAAAGCTTTGGTTGTTAACACCCTATTCTGCGCTGTATCATGGTTGCCTAAGTGAACTTACTAGTTTCAAACTCTCCTCCGACGGATCTATATACCCTGCATCGGATATCGCATCCTGCGCCTTGCTCCAAACCGTGTACACCTGCGACGTCAAAGCAACGGCGTTCGGGAGTGGGTCATCGAAAAGGGTGTACCTAAGCATCAGAGCTATCGCCTTCCCTAATATAGCACCTTCTACCCCTGTCACTGTGTTTCGCCACGAGTCTATTGCGGGCCCGATACGCCCGTGACTTGGTGTACCCGGTTCACTTAGTGGACTCGAGCTTCTGACGCCAGACGTGGTGATACTATGGGTGGCCAGCGGGGACGAATATCTTTCTGTTAGATGACGGGAACGTCGGTGGACTGTAGGCTCTGCCACGTATGGTGCGCCCCCAAGCCACTGGCGTGCGCCTAACAAGAGATACTTCTTGCGATCCGGAAGTTGTTGAAATTCACACAGTCATCGGGCCACTATTTCCTTGTTGGCCAGCTGCCTGCGAGCCATGACGCTGCGCCGACGCTGTACCTTCTTCAATATCAAGCGTTTCTGTATCAAGTTCAGTATCTGATTCGGTTTCTTCAGCGTCGCCTAGGTTTTGGTACGCATCGCTGCTATCGTCGCTTAAATGAACCGTTTCCAAATGCTCTTATCCATCGAGCTCCGTTTCAGGTTCGATATATGCCCTGGTTTGTATTCTCGACCCCCGGGGGCGCTTGGGTGGCCTTGCGAGAACACTGGTTTCATTTGACCCAGGAGACGGGCTCCGACATGATGGTTGGTAATTTGACAGTGTTGTCCGGGAGGAGCCAGATTGGTTCTGCTTCGATCCCGATCCGGATCCCCTGCTGCCAAGTAAGACGCCACGTCTACGCCCGTTCTGATTGCTTGCTTGTACTCCGGGAGTTGGCTGACTGGTGGATCCCATGGAATCTGATACGACGTCGCGTCTAGGCCCATTCTGATTACCTACTCGGGGAGTTGGCTGGCTGGAGCCCATGGAATTGGGTATGACCTCGTGTCTACGGCGGGCCAGGTTGCCTACTCGGGGGTGTCGACTGACTGCGTGAATTAGCTTGTCCCCTAGCCATGGTGCAATACAAACGTAGTGATCGTTAAGCAAGATAAATTTCAGGATATAGGGATGCAGGAGAATTGGACGGATCTCAAGTATTGTAAAGAAGAGGAGGTTGCGTAGTTTTCTTGGGTTTAACATGACGCGTCAGGTCTTATACGCTGGACATAGGGTCCAGGAGTGGCATCACAGACTATCACTCGGTATTGAATGCAAAGTTACGCCTGAGAAAAGTGGTTTTCCATCACTCAGCATTAGGTTCATGATCTGGATATGCTCAATTCCGGTAGTTTAGAGACTGGTATGAAAAGGTCGGACGGGATGAGGTCTCGCTAAGGTAGGAGGCTGGGCAAAAACTAGCCACCACGAGTATCAGTTAGCGACGTTAATTCTAGCGTGACATATGCCGTGCCTAAAATGGATTAGAGCTCTCGAGCCTCATCTCCGGACGTTGAATCAGCACCGCGGAACATCCGGATAACAGTATTCATGGTCCCTCGACGCCAGGCCTGTTCTGGACCGAGAAAGCGAGAGGCGCTGAATTCAGAAGAATTTCAAATATCATACGAGAACTGCTGAGGCGAGGCAAGGCGAGGTTGAGAATCCCCGATGCCAGGGTAAGGGGGTGAAAGGGCATCACTATCTTATACAGTGCCTGGCACGAGAGATCGAAATAGGTATGAGACGCTAAAGCAAGGGCTCAATGGTAAGATTAGGATGATACTAGCTAAAAAAACACACTACTCCGAGTCTGTAGGGACAATTCCAGACGTTCCACCACAAAACAGCATCACAATCAGAGACAGCTTGACAAAAAAAGCCAAAGAACATCCTCCAAGCATCCAAAATCATTTTTTGGCAATCCGGCCGCTTCGTCGGTGTAGCGTCGCAAGATCGGGGGTTGTGGAAGGTCGCGGAATAGACGCAGCATTCGGTGTCGTGGGAGCTGGAGCAATAGTCGCAACATCTGAGGTTCCGGGAATTGGAGGCGCTGTGGGGTTGACGGGGGAGAGGAGGGCAATGGGCGTCGCAGGATCGGAGGTTGTAAAAGGCGGCGAAATAGACGCAGCGTTCAGCGTCGTGGGAGCTGGAGCAATAGACGCAGCATCTGGAGCTCCGGGAGCGGGAGGGACTGTGGGGTTAATGGGGGAGAGGGGGCAGCCGGACGTTCTACGAAGGTGCCTGAGGGGTCAGCAGGAGGGCTGTCCATGGCACCATCGAGCTCAACACGCCGGCGGGCTTCTTCCGTCAGGAGTCGCGACATCTAGGGGTGATTACTGATAGCCTCTCGAATGTATCTGATCTGCTCAGCCTCAGATGGCATCGAAGGCCCGGAGCGTGACCCAGCAATGAAGGGATCGCTGGTAGAGCTCACCAGCTCCTCCTCTAGTTCCTGATCCCATGGGCGCAGCCTCGCCCTGCGGGATTGCGTCGAGGGCCCTGATGCACCATTCTACCCCGGTAGTCCAGTTATGAAATTTGCATCTTAAGTTAACTTAAGGCGTAGAGACTTACATCTGCGATGACGATTACGCCGTCCTGCTGGCGCCTCCGAGAACCATCCACTGCCTCGTCCTCGTCGTCCTCGTCCTCTTCGTCTTCCTCGTCGTCCGTGTCGTCCAGCTCCGCCCAGTCCAACCTTGATTTCCCCCCCATACCCCTACCCCCGCCCTCCTGATCGTCGTCCTCTTCCTCTTCGTTGTCTTCTTCGTCTTCCTTGTCGTCCTCCACTTGCCCAGAGCGATCCCAGACTTTGGGGTCAAAATACGGGTATGTCCCGTTAGCAGCCTCGGGCGTTTGGCTGCGGTCCACTCCCATGTCGGCGCGCGATTCCAGGACCATGAGGTTCAAGGGATGTCTGCCATTGTTGGCGAGGAGCCACGCTTGGATGTCAATATTGTGCGTTGACAAAATTAACCGCGATTCAACAATCGGCGGCAACCCACCCCTCTTCATCACCCCGCACTCTCAACAGTACCTAAAAAAATTGCTCTAAGTCAACCAAGAAGAAACCATTCTGCTCAATTCTTTTTTTCAATAAACTATGCCTCCTATTCTTCACAGTCATGCCAAAAAACCTATTCCCTCCACATATCTCTCTGAGTTTACCAGTGGGAGGATTCTCGGGTTACACAAGCCTCAGATGAGATATTAGCAAATTTCCCACTTCCTTAATATCCCCTATACTACTGTCAGAGATACAATTGCAAAGGAACATCAGGAGGGCAAGGAGAATAAGGGTAGAGAAAGACATCCTAAAACTACCAAGTTACAAGATGATACTATGGTAGAGGAAGCTCTTAAAAATCACCATACTACCTATTCTGATATTGTTAAGCAAGTTGCTCCCAATGTTTCTAGTAGGACAGTAAGGAGAAGACCTGAAAAAAAGCATCTTAAAAAGTTGATGGTACAAGAGAGAGTTTATTTGGATGAGGATCTAGCTCAAGAGAGGTTGGAATGGGCATTAGCTCATAGGAATTGAACAAAGGAGATGTGGAGAATATCAGAGAAAAGGCTGGTGAAGAAGAGGTATTTTTTGTTATTGACAATGCTAAGACTCACTTTCCTTTTAGGAGATGGCTCAGAGGGCAGGGAATCACACTGATGGAAATTCCTGCCTATTCACCAGATCTCAATCCAATTGAAAATATTTGGTCTCTGATGAAAGGTAAGCTTCACAAGCACTACCCTGAGCTATATTTTATGAAGGGTGATGTCAATGTGGCCAAGAAGACAATAGTAGAGGTCATCACTCATTGTTGGGAACTTCTTGACCCAAAGGTTTTTGATACTTTAACTGGATCAATGGTGGATAGAATAGAGGGCAATTATTAAGGCTGATGGATGGTATACCAAATATTAATTTCTACTATGTATTTACATCTTTTAATTTTTTTTTTGGTTTTCATGATAGTGGATTGGTGGGTGAGTGTGGTTGTCATTGCCGAAGATTTTCCTCTGTTGAATCGCGGTTAATTTTGTCCACGCACAATACTGGCACAAGAGCACGGTACGATTATGATAACTGCTATCATCTCACCTTTCTCCCCTCCTGACCCCACCGCAGCCTCATAATCTTAACCTCATGCTAAAGTGAACTCACACTCCAAGTCGTATAATCATGTAAACCATACAAATAACTTTTCCGCTAAACGTCAACATCAACTGACAAAACATCACCCATGCCATCAAAATTCGAAAGGGGAAAGTGAAAGAGGGGGGGGAAGAACAGAGATGGCACGTCACCGTGAAGTCCAACGGGTAAAGACGAGTATGGACACGATATGGCCACTTATCCCCAAATACAATGGAAAACTACCCACACCGTACATGAGAACTATCTATTTTTTTATTTTTTTATTTTTCTCGCTCCATTAATATCCCCTGACTAACCCCCCGAGCCGACCTAACCTCCAATATCAGAGCCAATCGACCCTACCCTTGAAATAAAACACCGAAAGGTTACCAATATCCTTTAGAATGACACGATTCAACAAAGTGGGCAAATTAGGCACCGCCGTTGCCATTACCACGACGACGCCCATGCCCATTAGAATCTCCATTATTGACCAGACCGAGAATTATCTCTTTGGCCCTTTCGACACCCTCCTTGCTTCCGTGCATGACAATCGGCTCACCAACGTCCTGGCTACGGGGGACTGCAATGCGGCAACTAGTATCACGGCGGATCTTCTCCACCTGACTTCCACTAGGCCCAATGATGAGGCGGAACTTGGAAGAGTCCGGTAGGACAAGGTATCCTATATATGACTGCTGTTGTGCTAACGCGACAGCTTTCGCAATCTCGGCCTTTGCTTTCGCGATTTGCTCTAGCTTCCCTCTGATAACCCATGGAAAGTCACCCTCTTCACCACCCTGATTATCTGATTCCACAACTTCCCAAGTAAAGCCTTGCGAGGCATCTTCTTCATCATCGGTGATCAATGGAAAAGAGCCACTGAGATCGGGTTCCGGCTCTTCAGGCTTCGGGGGGCGCTGCTGTCCGTTGTGGTCGATAGATACCCTAAAATCTCGTTGGAGGCGACGGATAAGCTGGCCACCGTCGGCGATAGCATGATACAGGCGAGTGGGGATCTCGATTGTCTCACTTTCGGGTTCCTTGATCATTTCAAGAATATGGTCCTTGGCCTTATCAACGTCCTCGGCGATACCAGTGATCTTGACATCAGGGCTAGTATTGGTTTGACCAGGTTTCTGCCGGGGAATATCGATGGTAACCCTGAACTTGGCTTCCAACTCCCGACGGATGCTTCCCTCGCGCCCAATGAGATGCCTGTGCTTTTCTGGCGCAACTTCAACGGTCCCGGTGATCTCGCTATTTTTCTGCTCCACAATCTCCTCAATGGCGGCAACGATCTTATCGACAACTGCGGAGCTTCCTTGAACAATGATCTCACTGCTGTCGGACTCCTGGTTCGGGAAACGTACTGTGCGAGCAAGCGCATGTTTATCATGAGGGCCACCAGCACCAACAACAATCTCCTTGAGAGTGTGACCTATACACAATTAGCAACTAACTAAATCCGCAAATACAGACTGTCCTACCTCCCGGGCCGATCAATGAACGATGG
This sequence comes from Tuber melanosporum, assembly GCF_000151645.1. NCBI lineage: Eukaryota > Fungi > Ascomycota > Pezizomycetes > Pezizales > Tuberaceae > Tuber > Tuber melanosporum. The sequence continues at coordinate 70,816 of NW_003298892.1, forward strand.
TACTTCTTCTCAACACTGATACTTCGCTGTGTGGTCTGCTCTGCCTCTTTAACAATCTTGGACAAGATTGTCTTGACATTCTTGACTTCATCTTCAGTTCCACGGATCTTGATGACGGCCTGTTCGTCCTTCCCAATAGCATCGCGCTGTGGGATATCAAGCCTGACACTTGAATCATCTCTGAGTTGCTTAATCTCCTTGGAGGCATTCTTGAACATGAACTCAAGTCCCCGTCCCGTGATGGGGATACTAGTAGTGAAGCTCTTACCCTTCTCATACTCCAACAATGCAAGAATCTCGTCGCGGGCCTTGCTTACACCATCCTTGCCACCCTTGACAATGACCTCGTTCGCATCCTGCTTGGCAGGGACGTCGGCGCCATCGGCATCCTTATCCCTGCCTGGCTTAGGAAACATAATACGAACACCATATCTTGTCTCCAATTTGCGAACTGAATTTCCCCCGGAACCAATGATGGTAGAGTGAAACTCTTGAGGAATCTTGAGATGTTTGATATCTTTGTCCGAGAGCTCCTTAATTTGGAGGCTGAGTTTTCTCCTGGCGGCATCCACAGCAACTTGAATGCCCCTGATCTCGCCCTGTCCCTCTTTAAGATTGATTTCCACCCCAAGTTCAGCCCTTAGTTTGTTGACATTAGCACCCTTTGCACCAATCAACTGAGCGGATAGCTCGGTAGGATAAGTGAATTGTTCGGACACAGTGGGGATGTTTCCATCCTCAGGGATGCTCGCAACAAATTGTTTGATCGCTGTGGCCAAATTATCAACACCCGCCTTAGCTCCACGGATAGTAATATTGTCCTCATCGCCTGGTGAGGCAGCTGCTGCTGGGTTTCCGAGCCGTGCTTTTAGCGCACCAAAATACACATGGACAGAGGTTGGATTCAGAGCATTAAGAGTAGTGTTTTCCTCTCCCCGAACCTTAGCATGAAAACCATGTGGAATGGTAATAATCTTCTCCGCAACATCAAATTTCTGAGCCTCAACCAACGACAAAACATGCTCCTTAAGTTCCTCGAGTGACTTAGAAATTTCTTCGGGGTCTTGGGAAGGCCCATCATAGATCAAAACAATCTCCGCCTCTCCCACATCTTCCGGGAGTAGAAGACAAAGGCCGAGGAATCTCTCAGTAATCCTTCTGACACCTCGACCATCCCTTCCAACAATTAATCTATGATGCAAAGGTTCAACCTCGAACCGCAAGATATGGCCTGGCGTTAGTTTGCTGTAGAGCTCCTGGATCTTAGCTTTCACCCCATTAACACCATCCTTTGACTTTCCAATAATATGAATGACACATGGTTTGTCAAGGTCATACAGCTCGTCACGAGAGGGAGTTGTAATTTCAAGATCAAACTCGGATTGGAGCGATTGGAATTCCCCCGTGTGATCGAGATAGCGGGTTATATCTCGCGCTGGGAGTTTGGGCCCACCGGGAGCTTTGGGATAGGCCTTGCACACATCGATCGCAACTTGTTGATAAGCATTTGATGCCTTCATGACCTCTTGGTAGCCCTGTGGGATCTTATCACTCGGCCCATAAACGATGAGGCTATCAACCTTGGCGCCCTCGGGTAAGATAACGGTGCACCCTGCCGTGGCAAGAACCTGGTGTATCAGCTGGCCTCTGTTTGAAGTGAAGAAACGGTGCTTTGCCTTGTTGACGGGGACCGGGACAGAATGAAAGGTAGCCTTGAACTCTGTGGCCTTGCGCTCAATCTCAGCGCGAAGCTCCTGGACCGCTCTCTTTTCACCAGTAATAACGATGGGGCCGGAGGGAGGGCTGAAAGGCTGATTCTTAGCCGAGTAAAAGTAGTCAGGAACCTGTACTCTCTGAACCTTTGTCTCGTACTCTTCGATAAACTTTCGGTGCGGGCCTTGGATGAAAGGATACAATTCGCCAGGGATGTCAAGGATACGAGTAGTAACAGTGATCGTCTGCAAAATGTTAGCTGGCGAAGCTTTGTGCAAGGGACAGGCTGACTCACCCTCTCCGCAACAATTTCTTTGATCTTGTGCACAGCAATCGTAACGCCATATTCGTCTCCCTCAATTGTGATATCGATTGTGTCCTCATCGTCATACTCGGCGGGTGGTCCGTCGGAGGCCTGCAGCTGTGGAACTTTAATCCGGGTAGCGGTCATACTCTCCAATTCTTGAACTTTGATCCCCGCTTTCCCGATAATGTGAGGTCTCACAATGGCCGGAACCTCGATGGTAACAGTTTTCTGACACCCAAATCAATATTGAATCCCGAACTTGAGCCACCTTCACCCATAAATCATACCTTCGCAGACATTTCTTTGTGAATTTCTCTGTTAGCCTTCTGCCTGTTGGCCTCGGTTCCAGAGATAATGAAGACAGTAGTTTGCGTAGATGTCTGTTGCATCTCAATCTTGGTACCAGTGCTTCTCATGATATCCTTGGCCAATTCGTTAGGAGGCTTCCTCAGCTCGCTCAAATGTCTTTTCTGAGTCGGCAAGAGGTAAATGGTAGACTGACCACTAGACCCCTGTACGGCTGGAGTGAAAGCACTAGCAGAAGCTGTTGCAGATTCCCCATTATACCCATTACCATTTGCCATCGGGGCAGCCATACCAGCACCCCATCCGAAGGGAACGCGTGCGAGGTTAGGCTTGCCGGAACCACCGCCGAGGGTAGGGAAAGCTTCATCGGAGGAAACATCGAGACCACGGACCTCAGGCTTCTCATTCTGCTTTGGGAATCTCTTCTCAACCTTGGCAATAGGGGCATCAGTGACAGTAGCGTCTTCATTCTTGGCCTGGGAAGTGGTGGCCTCCCTCTGAGCAACTATGGCGTGCTGCTGCATGAGCCTTTCAGCAGTGGAGAGTTCCTTGGCAGCTTCGACAGAATTTTCGTCAACCGGAGCAACGACGGTAATTTGGGTAGCACTCCCCTCAGCCGGAGGGGCGCCATTAGTGCCGTTGGATTGTTTAGACATGAAGTTGGGGCTAGAAATCGTTCGGGTGAGAGAGCCTTTCGAATGCAGTTAGAAAGTATAGGTTCCCCCTTGCGGAGAACTAGAGATCCACAGCTAAGATAACGGTCAGCCCAAGAAACTCTCACAAACCCAAGAGCGAGAAAATGTGAAGGCGGGGAAAGGGATCCGGTGGAGAAACTCCGATAGCGCTGTTAAAGCTTACTCTGTCGGTGCCACGAAATGAGGCAACGCTCAGATAGAATAAGAAAGGTAAAGGAACCCAGAAAGAAAAAGAAATTTAAACTAAGATATCAAAGGCGAGAATAAAATGGGATGACTCGGAATACGAAACCCGAAGGACAGCATCGTACCTGGAGAATCTACTAGAGATGTCAATTCCGGATGCCTCACAACACGATGATAGTTCAAGACCAAGCACGGAAGACCTTGCTGTTACACCACGGTTGAACGCTAAGGGGTGGGAAAGGGAGGGAGGGAGGGAGGGAGAGGAAGGAGAGGAAGGGAGAGGAAGGAGAGAAAGGGAGAGAAAGAGGGGGAGAGAAAACTATTGATACCACAGAAAAGGGCAAGAGACCAGCGGAGTGTGCTTTATGTTATTGGGGGACGTTCCGTGGAAGAGGTGGCAGAGAACACGGATGCTAGGTTTGGAGGATGCCAAGAACGAAATGTCAAAATGGTCAAAAAGGACACGGGTTTGGTTTCAGGTCTTGGATCCCTTTTTCTTCTCCGTCAGCCCCCCCCACAAGGCTCGGCCTCAGCTGCTTGTTTTGACGGGAAGATCAATGCATATGCTATAATAGCTCACTTCAACCTCCACCATCCAATGCCACCTCGCAAAACGTATTGACTTGCTACGATCTGTGCCTGCCAAACATGGTGCATCTTCTGCTCTAACCTTCTCCATCACCCATTGCCGCTACCCACATGCCAATAAACTGTATTTCCCGTTCGTTGGATCCTCCCCAGGCTCGGGGTAGGCCAAAGAACAATGCTAAACCATTCAAACATCCCAATCTAATGACTATATTACACCGGTATCCAATAGTCACATATCAAACCGGCTCCAGGAGAATAATCGCAGTTCAAAATATATATACTACATAATAGCCTCATTTTGACAATAGCTATCATACCTACAAGGAAAGACAGCCAGAGGATCGCACACCAGCCCGCGTGAAATCCACCAATCCAATAGTTAAATGCAGAAACCACGATGCCCCCCTACCGCTTTTTAGACTTTCGCCGAGCACTATTCCAAAAGTACCAGAATTTAATACAGCGCCAAAGAAGCGAGGAAGAAAAAAGGGGAAAAAAACTTAAAAGAAAAAAATGATAGAACCTAGGGTTGGGGTGATATGGGGAACAAGAGCAGCTGAAAGCTGCTGGCATAAGTAATAAACAGTAAAGCGTTCAAGTGAAAAGAAAAGAAAGAAAATAAAAAAAAGTGAATACAAGACAGAATGTGACCATACAAGCGATATCAAGGACGCAAAGAATTAAGTTAGTCACACAATGCAAGAAATAAAGTACTGCTACCCACATCTGGCAGAAGCCTTGAGAGGCCTTTTCAGCTCAGAGAGTAGATCATCAAGGTCAGCCCAGTTGTCGTCATTGGCTGCGAATTTGCGATGGCGGCGAGAGAAGGTATGCTAGAAATCAAAATGTCAGCAGGGCCGAACGATAAATGAAGTAGCAAAAAATGCACGTACCTCCTCGAAATCCTCAAACTTCTCCCGGCAATTCTCGCAATATCCCGGACGACACTCTCTCTTAGGAGCAGCCTTATTGCCCTTTGATTTTGCCTTTAGCCTCCTCTCTTGTTCGCTCCGGTCCTCTCGAATTGTTGCATTCTGGTCCAAACCGGGCCTTCGCCTCCTGTCCATCCCTCCGGCCAGGTTCTGGCTATTCGCAGCAGCGTTGGTCAAATCCATCATACGTTGAGAAGCTGGAATCCCTTTGCTGTTTCCTACAAGGACCTTGCGGTTAAGCTCAATCATAGTTTTAGACGTTCCTGCCCGTCGACCCGGTTGATCGGCAATAGAGGAAATCATCTGCGAGCGAATGGCAGAAGTAATGTTAGATGGCTGCACTCCAGAAGCAACGGGTTCCCCACCGCGGTTCTTGTCTGGATATGCAGAAGTAAAGGCGACCTCATTGGCGGAGTGGACGTTTGTGCGCTTGGCGGGAATAATTGGCGGAACCTGGAATAATCCGTCTCTGCCAACAACCCCACTACGGTTCAACCGGCGTTCACTATTGTTCATCTCAACAAGTGCATTTCGGTCATTCCTTTTCACCAATTCCTCACGAGCATTAGACTTAGCAACCCTCCCTCTCGATATCTCCAGCTCCTTCTGTCTTGTGCGTTCCATCTTCTCAATCTGTCTCTCCCGCTCCTTCTCTCTCTTCTGATGAACGGCTTCCTCAATGAATGGGCACTTCCCACCACTAACACTCCGAAACTGCGGCCAATTCCCACATTCACGCTTTGCAACCTTTGCGTACTCCCTAACCATAATCGGGCGGTTAACTCCCATCATATCATGAACATATATAAAGTGCCCTTTAAAGTAAACAAGATCTGTGACCATCGCGTTTGGATCACGATCTGTAGGTCCATGAAGTCTCTCGTTTCGTAATACATGGGTGAGGTCCACGTTGGGAGCGCCGTGTGTTGCATGGCTGACTTCCCGACCTTGAGTAGCGGTGGTAGCGGTTGATGTCACATCAAACATAACACTCATCATCCGTTGAAATTTCTCTAGAGCCCATATCTTCATTCGGTATTCCCTAGCCTTCAGTAATATATCGCAATACGCCTGCCGCGATGTTCCACGTAGGTCTTCCTGGGAACTAGGCAAGCAGATCAGTGTCTTGAATATACATATCGAGGTATCCGGTGAATGACTTACTTTCTGGAAGTTGAGAACATTCGACTGGATGTGGGTGCCTTGAAAGTAAAGTCTGCCTTTGGTACGCCACCATCTAGCAAAGAGGGATTGATGGTAGCAGCCTGGCTTTTCGAGCCCGCTTGTGCCATGGTAGCACCCTCTGGAGGGATCGCTCTCGTTGTAACAACATGGGTGACCGAGTTAGAAAAGAAAACCTCAAGCCTCTATAAACGCGTCAATATTTGCAGGAGCCAGACTGTTGCCAAAGACAAGCTCATCCCCGACAACAGACACAAGTTATACATACCGCTCCAAGATGTGAGAGTTGCTTCTGACATTTCTGCGCGACGTCCTCAGGGATATTCTCAAAGTAGAAAACGTATTCTGGAAACACCTTCTTATAATGCCGTTGCCAAGCACGTACACTATCGATATTGTTCTGCTCGGTGCCTCTCCCAACACCCCTTCGCTGGACCTGAGTATGGCTCACACCATTAAAGGTTGGCGGGTCACCGCCCGCTATGGACCGACCAAAGGCCCTCTTACGAATTGGGGCAATTCTAGATTCGGTATTGGACACCCGAGCGGGTGCTCTTAGAGCGATCTCGGAAATTTGATCCTTGGTAGTTGTAGATTGACTGTACAAGTCACGTTGTGTTCGCTGACGTTTCGCCGCCGCGGCCGTGACACTGTGGTAGGGAGAGTTTACCGCGTTCGGTAGAGCAGTTAGCGGTGCCCTCCGTGACATTGCTGCCGGCGATGGAGGATGAATGGAGACGGATGCCATGGGAAGGAAGAGATGAGATGGCCTCAAGAGTGGTGTTCACGCGAAGTTGAAAAGCGTGAACTACTCTAGATGGTGGAGGGAAAAAAAGGCAGGTACCACCCCCCTCCAAATGGCAAGAGAAGGATTGGTGGGAAGGAAAAGAAAATTACACGATGTGCATCAACGGAATAATTTTCGGCGAGTGGTGGAAGAAGGAAAGGTCAAGGCAGAAGGATGGGTGGTGGACTCGGTGGGAAAGAAGGGAGGTTGGTGGAGAAGTGGTGGGTACAAGAGAAGGGCAAAAGGAAGGGAAAGGTAGGCGTAAGAGTGAGAGGAGTGTACGAGTACAGTACCGAGCAGCACTTGTGATAAACAACAGGCGGTAGAGTAACTGACTGACTGACTGACTGACCGACTGACAGACTGGTATGCAAATGAGGAGTTTGGGTTGGATAGGAGCGCGAGGTTCGGATGCGCAAGAGAAAGGTGGAAACTACCTGGGTGAACGAATGATAAGTGTCATAATAATTATTATCATAATAATATATTATCTCTACCTCCACAGCGAGGGCAAACCTCCAAACCTCTTAGACTACCGTACCCCAAGTACCAACGCAAGATATCACGATGAAGAGAATCCCCCTCACTGCCCCAGCACAAATAATTGCTCCATAATATTATTTTTCAAATTATGCCAAGTTACATAGGTTCAGGTGCCGTAATTCAATTCCGCGAAGCACTCATAACTTATCCCTCGGTTGGCGGGGTGAATGGTTAGTGTTTTGAGCCGCTCCAGAAGGGACTATTTGTTTAGGACCCAACAGACAACACGTTCCCCATCGATAAACACAGATGGAAAGAAGAAGAAAAAACACCGATGATAACCCCGAAATCCCCACTCGCTTCATCTCAACTCACCTGAACCCCCCCCTTATTAACAACCGGTTAAGGCCCCAGTATTATTTGCACGCTACTTAATATATATACAAAAAAAAAAAACCTTTCCATTAGTGCAAATCATTGACGCCTGATCTCGTGATCAATTACTCGTGCCACGGTTTGGGCCTGCCACCCCCCACCCCCCCAAACCACACTTTTCCCTTTTGGGGGCACTCCACTGATGGCCCGACAGTTCAAA
>NW_003298892.1:78797-99148 GCF_000151645.1 Tuber melanosporum
GGGTATTACGCGCTAAGGCGTTTAAATCGAACGGATTGATCTTCAATCGACCTTGGAGTACCAAAGTTCCATTGAAATTCAAAGTACTCGGGGGTAAGGGTAAGTTGGGCGCGGAAGCACAAACCTCAGAGTTCACTAGCCCATTTCGGGTGTCGCCAGCCTATTTCTGGGTGTCGCCCGACTTTTGTCTGCCATACAAAAAAACGCCACAAAAGGGGATTCGCTGTATGAAAAACCCAGTTCCCGTATATGGGTGTCGCCCGACTTAAGGTACCCCCCGAGTACTATCATATTATTCAGCTTGAATATACAGTGTAGCGACAAAGGGATAGTGTGGCTCAGAGTACTTTCGAACCACAAACTTGTGTTGTGCTCCAAAGTTGTGTTGAGCTGTCAAGTGGTGTTGAGATGTCAGGCACTCAGTGGAGCGCCCCCAAAAGTGAACAAGTGAGCTTTGAGGGGTTGTGGCTGGACAGCCACAACCGTGGCACGAGTAATGACAAATTTCCCTTGTTCGGGAAGCTGTATTCGAAAAGCACCGATGAATAACATACTATACCAGTATCGTAAATTGGAATACGGTACCCAGGCTGACCGACCGAAAATTTCCCGAGAGCAATTCATTTTTCTTCTCCTCTTTCCACACAATGTGGTGGCGAATGAGAGCCTCTCCCCCTTTCAAGTTCCTCCCATTCCGTATCCCGCCCGTTGTGGGACGTTCCCCGATTCTTGGGGGTTGGGGAAGCATAATAAGCTATGTACGAGCACGATAGGATATAATTAGTGTAGATGACAGTGCTGGACTACGTGCTTGCGTACGTATCTCGAGACCTGCAAGTATGATATAGTTTGCCGGTCTTCACCATATTATACTGTACGAGTACTCGTACGTGTACCATATAGTACAAGTAAGCTCCGGCACCAGTGCCAGTAGGCCTCCGATTCTCCTTGACAACAGGATGAGGTCTAGTACCGGTATATAGACTGGCGATCCAAGGGGTCTCTTCTGGGATACTACCCTAATTGTACTCGTCGCACCCATGATGCAGAATCAAGGACACCCTGACACCTCTGCTGCTAAGGCATTCATAGGGACTTTCTGTGCGAGCACAGAACCGGCGGGCTAGCTAGTACAAGTAATCAATAATGGTGCTTTACATTATTATTTCCCACAGTTACCGGTAGAAGTATTCCAAATCGTCAAATCCAAATCCCGGTACAGCAGCATAACCACCCCCCTCCTCTGTGCCGTAAGTGGGGTGCATATAATTACGGTACCGCACTCGTGCACACCATCGCCCGCTGCTTGAATCACCAAATATCACACCCCCCAGGCACATTTTCCAAATCCAATTCCAAATACTCTGACCTCACCGCCAAGCCACTCCTCTTCACAGCCTTCCCTCACACTTTAGATCTCAAGGAAGATAGGACACAGTACTTGTAATACCGCGGCTGTACGTGTACTGGTACCAGTGGGTTCCCCAGGTACACCGCAGAATTCCCCCCTCCTCCCCTCCGAATTACAGATGCGCCCCCTGATCGCCGGTACTCGCATCCTTTGTAGCATAAGCAAAAACCTCGCGGCACCCATCCACAAGTATAAAGCAGCGATCTCCCGCCCACTGCCCCACCCATTCCTACTCAACGCTCCCAGAAGATTACTGTTAATGGGCTCGTCCTTCAGCACTTCCACCACCAACCAAACAAACTGCAAAATGTCCACAAGTACAAACCCACCGGTCCAAAAATCCGACGACGAATGGCGCGCGATCCTCTCCCCTGGTACACATCCCTCATTCCCCTACCCCCCTACCAGCTAACATTCCATAGAGCAGTTCCGCGTCCTCCGCGCCTGCGGCACCGAGCCCCCCAACAGCGGGACCCACAGCCACCACACCTCTCCCGGAGTCTACACCTGCGTGGGCTGCGGCGCACCGCTTTACACAAGCACGAGTAAGTTCGATAGCGGGTGCGGGTGGCCGGCTTTCTTCGAAAGCGTGCCAGGCGCTATTAATCGGCGGGAGGATGGGGCCTTGGGCATGCGCAGGACGGAGATTACCTGTGCGAATTGTGGCGGCCACTTGGGGCATGTGTTCAAAGGGGAAGGCTTCGGCGGCGCGGCGGATGAGCGGCATTGTGTTAATAGCGTTTCCCTGAAGTTTAAGGGGGACTGAGAAAGAGTGGAGGGTAGTAGTATTCGTGCACAGGTAGCATTGTGGCACGTGAGTGACTTTCAGTGTCTTGGATGGCTGTGGTGTTTTTTTTTTTTTGTTCACTGCAATACGAGTTTAGGGGTGGGTGGGGGGTATAGTTGGCATTCGTTAGGCATAGTACATTCGTTAAAAGGGCGGCGATATCTAGTCATATTTCTCGTATCATCACCTCCCTCCTCCGCTTCCCACGTCCACCTTTCTTACCACCTCCACATTTCCACCGGCAGACTCCCTACTTCCGATCCAACGTCTTATGCAGCGTGTGCTCCCTCACATGCGCACAACACACAAACGCCAAAACACCCAGCCCAAACGCTGTCCAGAAGACTGCATGCAGCGCATCCATATACGCAAGTGCAGCCTTCCCCTTCCACACCTCCGGTAGCTTGTCAAATTCATCTAGCCTCTCCCTCAGCTTCTGAATGATCCCCTCTACCTCCTCTCCACTCCCAAGATGCATCCGCAATTGCCTCACTAGCACATTCTGGAAGACGGCGCTACCAATAGTGGTGCCGATAGTGCTGCCCGTAGAACGGAATGCATAGTTGGCAGAGGTAATGACGGCTTGCTCGCTGCGGTCTACCGATGAGATTAGTGCTAGCAGAGTTACGGTTAGTGTTCCACCGTAGCCAGAGCCGACCATGAAAAAGTTGAAGAATTGTGGAAAGAGCGGCGTTGCCAGGCTAAATGTGCAGATTGAGAGAACGCCCAGGACGAATATTAGCATGACTGTTTGGCCGAGGATGTAATATTTGCCCGTGGCGTTTGTGATGAGGCCTGCCCCTAGACTTCCGATTGAGATGCCGATGGCGAAGGGTGTTAGGCGGAGGCCAGCCTGCGCAGGGGAGTAGCCGCGGAGGATGAAATAAATTGGAGCGTAGAAGTACTGTCGAACATTAACTTTGCATGTGTCTGGGTGGACAGGAGCTAACGTACAACCGCGAAAACACTCATCACCATAAACCAATTCGTGAAACAAACCGCCAACACAGTTCTATTCCCCAAAAGTCTAACTGGAATAACTGGCTCCTTAGCATACCACAACTCAATGATCGAGAAAGCCCCCAGCAAAGCCATACTCAAGGGTAGACATGTCAGCACAAGGGGGTGGGTCCATGGCAGCGTATTTCCGCCTGTATTCAGCGCCAGCAAGAGGCTAACCAGAGAACACAACAACGTGCCTGAGCCGAGGTAATCAATCCTTCGATATCTTGCCTCCTCGGTCTTGTTGACAGGAATCTTTACGAAAGCAAACGCCAACGTAGCGGAAATCGCTATGAATGGGATTTGTAGGAGGAATGCCCATCTCCAACCAATCCAATCATGGATGAACCCTCCGTAGACCCCACCGAGTGCCGCGCCTGCTCCGTACGCAATATTTCCACCGCCCTGGGCGACTCCGCGTTTTCGTAGGGGGACCAAGTCCGATACTATGATAGAAGCGATTGTCATTAATCCACCACCGCCGGCACCAGCTATCACTCTTCCAATAATCATGGAGAGTTGATTCCTCGCAAGCCCACACATCAACGTTCCCGCCCCAAAAAGAACGTTACACAGCACAAGAACAGATCGACGTCCGTAGATATCCGTTAGTTTTCCAAAGAGCGGCTGTAGAGCAGCGTTTGCGATAAGGTATCCGGTTGCTATCCAGGAGATAGAATTGAATGAGGAGAATGAAGTGGAAATTGGTGCAAGAAGTGTTGTGATTACAGTAGTGTCGACGGCACCAAGGAAGACGCCAGCCCAAACTGCTAGCAGGACAATGAAAAGTTTGGCGGGAGAGAGTTCTTGTGGGAGGTCGTTAGTTGCATCCTGATTTTTGGTAGACGGGGAGGTGTTGGTGGGTGCGTTCTCCGACCGAGGTTGGGACTCGAGATTCGGGTGGTTGCCATCCTTGAGGAGGGGTGTCGACTCAAAGTAGGAGGAAGATTGAGCCTTAGTATTGGTGCTCGCCATTCGCGGTCGGCTCCTGGACCTCTGAGACTGCTGGTTAATTTCGAAGGGGCTGGGATGACAAAAAATGATACGGTAATTGGGGTAGGGTTGCGAGAAAAAAGAAGCAGCGGTACCAACGGGGTAGGGAGAAAAGGATTGCGGGATGTTTCAGGGACGACGCTTTTTGGGGTTATCAGATCATACTAGAGCTTTTGCGGGGCTGTCTTGGCAAGACCACACATGACACAGTGCCGATCTCCGATCATGGGGTCTCGGGTGTTCCCGAGGCATTGGCACCACACCCTCCGCGTTGAGCAATGGAACCGAAGATCAATCTGATTGGAACCCAACGCAGGCACACAAGTTCACGCCCAATCACACTCGTTTCAGACTATTGACACATGCTCGCAAGGGCGCGGTGGTGCAGACTACCGCTAAGGTGTCATTGATAAAAACCCACGCCAGGCATCTAGGGGCATAGGAGAGCACTTAGGGTGCTTATACAGGATTTCAGCTGAATTACATTCATACTGCGGTTTGAGAGAGTTCTGGTGGCTTAAGGCAAAGGGGAAGATAGGGTAGGGAACATAAACAAAAAGGGAGTTAGATGGAAGGAACCACCTATTCCCGGAAATAGAGATTTCACGCACACTAGATGGCCATTTAGACCAACAAAGTGTTGACAAAGCGAGCAAGAAATAGACGATGAGGACAATGATTTTGATGGAAGCCTTTTGAGAAGTGCTCAAGAATAATAAAGCGTGGTGTAGGGGCGCTGATTGGCCCTAAACCACCCGCCTTGAGAAATGTTAGAATTTCTAATTTGCATTGGTTAGCGATCTTCACTCACCACTTCGGTCCAGAAGGTTCGGTTGATGAAGTCTCCTCCATGCGATACTGATTATCCCCAAATGGGTCATCTGGATCCTCCTCTTCCTCTCCCTCCGGCTCGCTTGGGTGCGAGTAATCGGTGCCTTTACCCTTGGCACTGGTGCTAACAGGTGTATTGGGTAATGGCGGTCTGTCCTCATCCCCTTGGCCACGCATCCGCACCTTTCCCATGCCGGAACTAACCTCATCGATGTTCCTATCTGGAGGGGAGTTCCAGTCCTCCTCTTCACTATCAGAATCTTCCTCAATGGGCTTATTGAGGACTTCATAGAGTGTCAACGCTTCAACTAACTCCTCGTTAGCATGGATCAGACCTCCAAGCCACTGTTCACTCTCCACATGCTGAATAAATCTCAAAATGCTCCGTCTAAGCTGTCTGCATGTCTCAAACCTCTTGAGAACTTCGGCGTTCTCGGAAGGTCGGTCCTTTTCTCTGTTAATGAGCTTCAATGAGTTTTTGAGGTTTGTGGAAGCAACGGAGGAATTCGCGAGGGATTGTAAAAGCGCAGGTTTCTCTTTCTCAAGATTGAATTCGGATGCCTTGTTCTTTGTTTTTGAGCTGGATTTCTTGTGTGTTTTAGAGGAACTAGTAAGGTCGGCAGACGGGCCAATGGTGATAGGTGATTGTTTTGGCGAAGTAGGAACTTTGGGGGACGTGGGTGCGCGCCCACTTCTAGAAGCCTGGTGGTCTGGTGATGTAGCCCTCTCGGGGTCAGGACTGGTTTCACGAAGAACTTGGGGCTGAGGTCTCGCCCTCTTGCGCTGAGGAAGTTGCTTATTAAGGTTTGCAATTCCAGTGAGTCCCTGTGTATCCTTATATTCACGTGCCCATTGCCCGAAAAGGACCTTGATCTTTGCTTTGACATCTGGATCAGTCATGGTATCCGTTGCAGCAACTCGAAGACGCTCAAGAAGGGGCTCGTCAGCACAAGAGCGCTGGAAACGGATACCAGCATTTCCAATAAGAGCATCGAGAATCTATGGGGGCATTAGCATAAGGGGATGGGCAGAAAGATTTAGAATTTACAGACTGTTAGGGCTCGGAGCTGACGGTGGACATTGCCATACTTGCTAGATAGTAGGAATTTCGTTAGTTTTTATTCATGTTTCTCATAGCTGGTTAGCAGGCAAAGGATGTCTTACAGCTTCTTGCGGATGGCCCGACTAGCCTCACTTGGTCCAGAATCTTGAAGCTTTATAGCTTCGATAAGTTCTGGAATACCGCTCACATCGTTTTCGTCGTAGTCTTCGGTGGTGAGCCTCTCGATATGTACCGTTACAGCTGAGAAGGGTTTTCTCTGTGAATGTTAGTATTAGCTATGACAGAAATTGCACGTCTCAAGGAACTAGGAGAAGTAAGAGTGGGGTGGTGTTATTACGGAAGATCCAAACATCCTAGTGTGTGGTGGAGGGGTGCGGATTCAGGTCGCTGTGATAGAGTGCTAGTAGAGTATGGTAACTTAAAATTGAGAATAGGGTTGATCAGTTGTTGGGTTAAAGATTGGGGGTACGAAGGATAATATTGGGGGGCTTCATCTAAAGTTCGACGCATCAAAGTTAAAGGAAAAGGGGGTATGAGGCTCTGCAGGGTAATGATAAGGAGCGGGGTATGATATGATACGGTATGGAAATGCGAAGCACAAACCTCAATACTAATATGAACCGCGCACAGAAACACTTCCTCGACCAGAGAGGATCTTCAAGCGAAGGAGGTGGATTCCAGCAGCCCTTCCTCACAAAGGTATGGTGATGATGGTGATGATGGAGAGGAAATGGTTGGTGATTTTTGCAAAGATTGTGTGGTATGAGGAACGAACGATTGGTCACAAGTTGACCAAAGAAAGAGCTGGCTTTGTTAGTCCATCGTCATCATTCATGGGCAGCCTATCGTGGCTTGGGCACATTAGGTGGGCAAGAAGGTAAGCTCGGAATGGAAAAAATGAAATTAGTATGAGCGCTGGTACGCGTATAATATTGGTAACTTATCGCGATGTCAGAACTGATAGAAATAGGCCGTGCAGTCCTTGATCACGAGAAAAAGTACTGTATCTTATCTTAATATGTATTGGAGCTCTCTATCTTGAAAATGCGGAGAGGATCTAATAAAAAATGTCACAGTTTGAGATGTATCCTACAAACAAGACCAACCTGCTTTGCACAGGATGAGTTCTAAATCCCATCAGATTTTCCATTTTTGATCACAACTTCAATATTTACAAATGCAGGTGAAATATTTTTCTATCAAATTGTAGGATAAAGGAAAGGAGGAATAAATGAAAACAAAATGATTCAAGATAGAACAAACACGGTTTGGTGAGAGAAGGTTGAGTAATAGATAAATGAGAGCTACCTTGTAGTACAAACTTCTAAGATAAATTTCCACCACTAAAATGCAATATAGTTGAACTATAGTCACTTTTTGTAAAAATGAACCAAACTATAAAAAAGATAGATTATTATAATAGTAAAAAGATAAAATAAAGACAAAATAATTTGAAACAACAAGATAAAGGAAAGAAAATAGAAGAAAAATTTGTAAGTATCATACTAAACTGATTTTATTGCCTTAAATTGCTTTTTCAGAAAAGAAATATAAAGATAACTATTTCCACTATCAAAAGAAATATACTCTGATAGCAAGAAGGGGTATTGAGAAAAGAGGAAGGATATATAGGCCTTTATAAGTTAAAACCTAACTATTGGGCATTTTTAAAATGTGGAGAAAAATGGTTTATAATGGTAGTTACCCCTCAAAAAAGGGTTGGAGATACAATAACTTTTATCTTAACTACACTCATACCACAATACTGTACCATTAAAAAAAAACTTTAATATTTTTCTGAAAGTATTAAATATTTATTTAGACCTTCCAGTTTATAACAAGGATTTCAAATTTGCTATTAAGATCAAACTACATAGTGTTAGGTAATCTTTTGTTTTTATAACCCAGTGGACACTATATCTTTGAGGCAGATTACTCCTCTCAACCCCTTGTAGACCAGAGCTTTGTATTCCAACACTTGCTTCCTCTTTCTCTTCTCTCTTTTTAGTCACTTGTAGCTCCTCAGATGTAGTTGTATTAGTAATTGGTTGTGTAATATTTTACAGAATAGCAGTAGAGATTAAGTAATCCTCTATACTAGCCTGGTTAGTTTCTCCAGTCTTGACAGACTGAGCTTGTTTAATTATTGTAGATAAGTTCAAGAGAAATAAATACTAAAATAATATCAATAATTATTAAACTATATTAATGTAGTTATTGAAACTTCATATGTTAGAAAAGATTAATAACATTATGTAAGCAAGACAATATTGTTGTACATGTTATATTCAACTTTTGGTCCTATTTAGTGTGTTAGAAAAACTGCGTATTTTTCACTTATTCTCAGTTTTTTATTCTCTATTAAACTAAAATTTTCAAGAAGTGTTGATTACATATAAAAATACTGTGCTATTTTAAAACTTTGATTTTTTATTATCAGTAATTTTTTTTAGTCTTTAATTCGTCAATGGCAATTAAGATAGGAATAACTACTTCTTTTTGGGTACCAAATTATATTCTTGTTTAAAAATTGTTATACTATTTTATTAATTAGATTACAATAATATTATGAATGTATTTTTGTTAGAACCTATGCATTGGTACTCAACACCAAGGAATATTTTTTTGCATAGTAAGCTTCATTGTTAGGCAGAGATGATCTGTATAAACTCAGACTCGTCTAGGCCAATTAAGATTCGTTTTATAGATAAAGATTTGTCTAGAATGGCTCAAGGAGGTACTTGTTCCGTTTATGACTACAAAGAGTAAAGTGAAGTAGAATAGAAGATTGTGAACAAGGTTATATTGTTCAGATCTCTTCATGGCTACTTGATGATATCTAAAAGCTTGTGAGGTACTTTGATAGTTATATTGCATATCTGAGGATTTACAGACTACATCCATTTCTTATACAAATCACATACCTCTTTAACAATACTTGTACCATCGAGTCTTCTCCTGAAGTACGAATACTAGAAGTCCCTGAAAACCATCACACCTTCTGCTTATGTGATTATGCTTTTGCTGTTTGGGGGGTATACTGTTTCTGATAGTAATTATCTAATCTTTGAAGTTACTTGACTTCTGGCCTAGTTCTCAGTTCGAACTGTGTTGGCTCCAATTGTCTCTCCTATTGATGAAATGATTAGTTTCATCTGTGAGTCATGTCTGTAGAGGTAATCATAGATGCAATCTTCCTTAGTTGCTGACTTTAAACCTCCAGAACTCCAGATTTAATAGACAGATATTCTCTGGATAACTTCCTACTAATTAGCAGGAAGATATTCTACCAGATTGGCAGATAATCTCTGGGTTGGCAATACCAAGTTGTTCTATATAACTGGACTTTAGTTGTTGTTCGATATTGGGGATACTTAATGCAACTATTATGCATTCCTGTACCTATTTGTAACTATCAGTAAAGTCTATTAGTATCATGAATGTAGCTTGGCAAGGAAAATATTTCACATGATTTATGATTATGAGTCATAGGTAGGTTGTTATTTTGTGTGTATGACTCATTCAGGTCATATAACTTGTTATGTTATGATTTGTAATATTTCACATATGATTCAAGTATGAGTTATGGGACGTGCTCCTGGCGAGTGTGCCTTGCAGGTATGCTTGGCAGGTATACCTTACACATATGGTTTATGTTTGGCATATTATCTCATTATGAGGTCATGTGTTTCACGCATGTGACTACTTGGAGTCATGTGCCTTGTTTATTGTATTATGATTGGTTTATGAGTTTTTACACATAACAATGCTACGAGGTTATGGGTTTCGAGCATATGACCACTTCGGTTATATGATTTATTTGTTATGATTTGGTTTTGCACATGTGACCACTTTGGGTCACATGACTTGGAGCGGGAAGAATACTATATAAGGAGGCCAATATGGCTAAGGAGGATAGGTTCTTCTTGCTTTGTTCTAAGAACTTCTCCTTGTCTTTACCATCGCTTCAAGTCGGAATGTTACTTTCACATTCTGGATGGGATTTGATGCAGGGGATATTGGGGGAGGTATCTGAGTTTGCTCAGTAGTTCCAGGGGTTCTTGGTGTTGAGGTCTATTTGCGTTACATGGCAGAATACTTGTTTGTACCATTTCGTCACTTGATGGTTATCTCACGATGCTTGCACTTCAAGCACTTCATCACAGTTACTTATGAGATCCTTTTGGTAAAATGTCTTCAGCTTCCTGTCTACTGTCAACTCGTAGGTTTTGCGTTCAATTGCGGAGGACAGAATTTTATGTTTGGGGGGATCACTGGTGTCGTTCTTTGGGCCAGCTCATGTTTGTTGGGTTTTAATAGAGTTCTTAGTTCTCGCTATACAAAACACTCTTGGGATAGACTGATGACCTTCTCTTGCTTCACTACATCGTACAGGCCACATCAATCCCCAGGTAGCAGGGTAGTACCCACCTGGCTCCTCCTTATTACCTTATCTTTCTACAGTTGGAATCCTACAATGTTGTTTATTACTGTTCTCTTGGAGTTGTCCTGTTGGCATTTACAGTGGTTTAGTCAGGTATCACCTCCTCGCTTTGGCGGGGATAACTTTTACAGTGAAAATTCTTACCGTCTGGGCAGCTGTTGTCACCTGGGGTGGTGTTGGACGATTGACTGCCAGACATGCATGTTGTCTTTGTATTTAGGAGGTTCGGCTGTGGATTGTGGTTGGCAGCTTCACCCATTGCAAGTGGGACCTACCTTCTGTTTTTCTGCTTCTGTTCACTTGCCCTCCCTCTTCCTGTTGCATCGATTGGAGGCACCTCTTACCTGCTATTTAGTTTGTGCCTGTTGCAGGACCTGTAGTGCTGGCTTCGGCTGGCTCTGCTTAGCCTTTCCTGACTAGGTTGGACTTCAGTTTGACTGGGTTGGATGGTGTAGCTGGTGCTGGTTCTTTTGGGTATTGGTGCTGTCTCCTTTGTGGCTCCCAGCTGTGTCTGGTGGGTCTGCCTCGGCTACACAATGTCAGGGGTTGAGGCTCTGTTAGAGTGGCCAAAGCTAGCAGCTTCCTGATAGAGTTAGGTATAGGCTGTTCTGTAGTTGCGGGATGGTTGATCTGTCTGAGTGGCTGAGGGGGCTGGATGGGCCCTGTGACATCAGGTGTGTGGGGCGTGGAGGATGCTGATTTGTGGGAGAGAGGCACATACGAGCACCGGCTGAGCCTGCTTCAGGTTGGGCGAGGTTTAATTAAGTATTTCCTGTCTGCCTTGGGCTGTTAGGTGAAGCCGCTGAGTGTTGCAAGGCATCCTAACAGACAGGCTGGCTGATGGCCACCTGTGCGGATAGTGGGTTGCAATTACCTAGTTGGACTTGTTTGCACCTTGCATGCAGAGTTATGTGGAGTTTGTTTGATTTCTTTGGTCTAGTTTTGGGTGTGGCAGAGGAGGCAAGGCACCATGGATGGGAGATAGGTCCCACTGACCTTCTTGGTCTGTTACTACCTCTATGTATTTCTTTTATTTGTATTGATTTATTTGGAGAAGAGGTAGCAGGTACAGGTCCTCCTCACCGGTACACTCTTTGGAGGCAACTGGCAAAGTGGATTCATAGAATAGACAGCCTGGCATGTGGATGTGAGAGGTAGATATGTTGGTTGCCTCCTCCCCACCATTGTATCGCCTGTAGGTTTAGTTTATTTTTTGTTGGTTTTCTACGGAGATGGAAGCTTTGTGGGATGGTCTTTAGGCCAGGAGGTAGTGGTTTTATGTTTGTTGGATGAGGAACCTGGTTGGGTTGGTCTGTTACTCGGCCTTGGCTACACTTAGCGCTGGTTAGCTTCATATCAGACGGGATATGCACTGGGATCGGGGTGGGTGCTGTATTGTTTGATCGTGTTACAATTAGTTCTTATGCAGCCATGATTTGGGGATGGTAGGTGTGGGGCAGTAGACTTAGTTAGCTTGTGATTAATGGTATACCGGTTAGTGGTATTCCTGTGCCGGCAGGGGCTTGTCATATGCCAGTATTGACAGTATGAGTTTAAACAAAAATTAGATTGACTGCTAACTTCTTTTCCTCCTTCTTTCGCAACCTGTTGGAACATGAAGATTTGGTGTCGATCCAATCAGAGCCCTTAATTTCTATCTCATAATAGGCTTCAAGTCTTTAACTTCGCTCAACCTTTAGGGGCATTGTTGTTATACCTCCTCCTACATTTGCTGGAAATTCTTTCTTCCTTTTACTTATTCTTTCAGTTGTTTGTCTATGTCCCCTCCTCACAGTCGCAATTACTAAGAGAGCTTCCACCCCCTCTGCTACATTCAGTTTACATTCATCACTGGTTTTGTCTCGTGCCATTGAGAAGAACTTCGCTCTAGATGCCGAAGTCTCTCACTATCAGCATCACATTTCTGTCTTTTCTCAGTGATTTCCTTGCACTGAGAAAGATATATGTACCATGTCAGCTGCCCTGGCTTCTGAACATGTTACTGTTTGTGATTTGGTCATGATTTTGGCGGCTGAAGCTCCTACAGTTGTCCCCTCTTCATCAGTCTCCTTGGTCGCTTCGGTTACAACAGTGGTCTCTGTTGGTGGGGTGGGATAGATCCTGGCCACTCCTGCAGCTTCGGTGGTAGGTAGTGTTGTTGGTAGACTGGTTCCTAATATGTTGGGCCCAGTTGAGGTGCTTGCTACTGGTGTGGATGGGGTGGATCCTGTTGTGGTGATATCAGCTACGGTAATATTACTCCCTTTAGGGTGGCAGGTGCCTGAGTCCTCTGTGGTGGAGCCTGTAGCTGGTTGAGGTAATGCCTCTGGTAGTGGTTCCGCTGTGGCGGTTGGTGGTGATGAGGGTAGCCTGTGCACTCCTATTACTAGGCATATACCCAGGTGTAGGAGGAGGAAGAGAAACAAGAAGCACCAGGTCAAGAAAGACCAGACCTCACCAGTGCCACTGGTCCTCGATTCAGAAAGGTCATCACTTTTGCCAGTTTACTATCTCAAACTGGCTACTAAAGAGTCTGAGGCAGGTTCGCCGCCTGTGGAAAGAGTTGAGGAGTTGAAGGAGGACTTAAATTCTTGGATATATTCTGCCAGATGTCGATTGCTCGAGAACTACGTTATTCTAGCTTCTTTCGCCCAGGTTTTGGGATTGCACTTCTACAGTGGTGCTACCCAGATTCTCTACGATATTTTGTACC
Organism: Tuber melanosporum; assembly: GCF_000151645.1. Classification (NCBI taxonomy): domain Eukaryota; kingdom Fungi; phylum Ascomycota; class Pezizomycetes; order Pezizales; family Tuberaceae; genus Tuber; species Tuber melanosporum. The sequence continues at coordinate 92,042 of NW_003298892.1, forward strand.
CTCTCAGCTAGGAAGTCCTTGCCCTCTAAGTCGACTTGTGGTTGGGTTTATGCACTTGGGCTTTGGGTGTTTCTTTTGTTTAGGAATGGGGGCGAGTGTCAGGGCAGTCGGCAAGGTGTCCCGGCATTACTGAGTAGGTATACACCAGTGGATTTCCATTGTGGAGGATGTTATTGCAGGGTCACATTCAGGTAGCAGTAGTGGATTTTTGTATTTTGTACGAGTTACCTGGCTAGTGGGTAGTCTGGGCTGAGGAGAACTTTCTTTACCATTGATGGCTTTGTATTTAGTGTTCGTGTTGGGGCATGGTGTGGGCATGTTTGAGGTACGGGGTAGGAGGTTTAGTTAGTTCGTAGTTAGAGGTATCTGGGATGCGATAACATGGGGGCCAGGCCCTGGACCTCATCATATGCCAGTGTTGGCAGTTCGAGTTTAAATAAAATTAGATTGAATTCTAAGTGCTTTTGCTCCTTCTTTCACCCCATGTCGGAACATGAAGATTCGGTGTCGATCCAATTGGAATCTTTGATTTCTATCTCACGATAGGCTTTTAAGTCTTTAACTTCGATCACCTTTCACAGATATCATTGTTAGACCTCCTCCTATGTTTGCTGGAAGTTCTTCCTTCCTTTCACTTATCTTTTTGGTTGTGCACTACAGTCACCTCCTCACTGTCGCAATGGCTAAGTGAGCCTTGGTCACATCTGCCACGCCCACTTTGCATTTGTCAGTGGTTCTGCCTCGTGCTGTCTAGAAGAACCTTGTCCTCTCTCAGTGACTTCATTGTGCTGAGAACAAAACCTCTATCTTGTCAGCTGTCCTGGCCTCTGAAGGTGATACCGTTTGCAGTTTGGTCACGATTTTGGCAGCTGAAGCTCCAACAGTTATCCCCTCTTCACCTGTCTCCTTAGTCACTTCGGTTACTGTGGTGGTCTTGGTTGAGGGAGTGTGTAACGATTCCTCCCTGGATAGCTGGTTCTTGGTGACGGGAAACGATACTTCTCTTCTTCGGTTTCTTTCTTTAGTCTTATGATAGCAGTAGGCCTCTGCCTACGTTACCGATAGTACAAGTCCCGTGTCTTTTATCAGGAATGCCTGTCGTAAGCTTTCTCTAACTCTTCTTTGTGAAGAGCTCTCCTTGGTGTAATGATAATGTTGCAATAAAGATAAAGATCGTAAAGGGGTTTTATATTTGTTAAAGTAATAAGTAGGAAAAGTACTTAGAACAAAGTGTGAAGAACCTATCCTCGGCTGCATTGGCCTCCTTATATAGTATTCTTCCCGCCCATAGTCATGTGACCCAAAGTGGTCACATGTGTAAAACCAAATCATAACAAACTAGTCATGTGACCAAAGTAGTCACATGCTCAAAACCCATGACCTCATAGCGAAGTCATGTGCAAAAACTCATAAACCAATCATAACACAATAAACAAGTCATATGATTCGACTGAGTCATATGCGTGAAACCCATGACCTCATAACGAGATCATGTGCGAAACATTAATCAGATGCACAAGGCCTACCCGCAAGGCACACTTGCAAGGCATACTCATCAGGTGTACGTCCCATGACTCATATTTGAGCCATGTGCGAAAGCATCCCAAATCCTACACATAACAAATCATATGACTCGAATGAGTCATATGTGTGAAACAATAACATACCTATGACTCATAACCATGTGTCATGTGAAAACCTTTTCCTCACTGAGCTACACTCAAGACAGGGTGGGCTAGACTATCAGAATTATTATGGTCTAGTGGAGGAGCTCCTGGGGGGGGAATGTTGCACAGCCGATTATCTAGGCCCCTCCAGTAACTTTGTTTTGTGTGGTGGTGTGGGTGGCCCAGTTGCTGATTCGTCGGATCTAGTTAAGGTGCTTGCTCTTGGTACAGATGATATGGGTCCTGGTTTGCTACTACCAGCTGTGGTAGTATCACCCCCTTCATGGGAGCAGGTGCCTCAGTGCTCTGTGGCTGAGCCTGTGGCTGGTACCGGTAATGCCTCTGGTGGTATCCCTCCTGTGGCATTAGGTGGTATTGTGGATGGCCCGTTCACTCCTGTTACAAGACCAGCACTCTGGAGTGGGAAAAAGAAGAGAATTAAACAGTGCCAAGTCAAACAAGACTAGACCTCACATGTGCCACTTGTCTCCCACTGGAAAGGCTTATCGCCTTCATTGTTTCGCTATTACAAATGAGCTACTGCAGAGTCTGTATGGCTTCGCTGCCTGTGGAGGAAGTTGAGAAGTTGCTGGAGGAGTAAAATTCGTATGCATGTTTCGCCAGTTATCGATGGCTTGGGGACTAAGTTATCCTGGCTGCTTCCACAAATGTTTTCGGATTGCGCTGCTACATTGGTGCTTCCTGGAATTTGTACGATGGTTCGTACACCCTCTGCTCGGGAGTCCTCACCCTGTAAGTCAGTGTTCTCTCATGTCTACCTGCTTGGGTTTTAGGTATTACTTTTGTTTAGAATTGGTGGTAGGTGATGAGGCTGTCGGTGATGTGTCTTGGGATCATTGAGGGGGACCACTTTGGTTGGTTTCTATTATGGAGGAGGTTATTGAGGGGTCACATTCAGGTTGTGATGGTGGAATTTTGTATTTCTGGAGGGTAGCTTGGCTAGTGGGTAGGCTGGGCTGAGGAGGATTTTCTTTACCATTGATGACTTTGTATTTACTGTTCATGTTAGGGCATGGCACAGGCATATTTCAGGTATGGGGCCGGAGGTTTAGTTAGTTCATCGTTAGTGGTATCTGGGTTGCACTAACCAGCAGGTGTGGCCCCGGGGCTCATCGTATGCCAGTGTTGGCAGTACCAGTTTAAAGAAAATTAGGTTGAATTCTAAGCACTTTTCCTACTTATTACTATAATGAATATAAAATACCTTTACGCTCTTTATCATGATCATGACGTTCATTATTGTTATACTAGGAAAACTCTTCATGAAGGAGAGTTAGAGAAAGCTCAGGATAGGTGTTTTCAATAAGAGACAGAGGTCTTGTACTATCTGTAACATAGGTATCGGCCTAGAGCTATCGTAAGACTAAGAGGATGAAGAAGAGAAGTATCATTTCCCATCGCCAAGTACTATCTATTTGAAGGGAAATTGTTACAATTTGCTTCTTTAGTAGTGTCCATTAGAGTTTTAGGCTCTCCTAATTATTGTAATAGGGATGAGAATATTTTAGCTCTTTACAGAGATACTCTAACATTCAAGATAAATATTTGTATGAAAATATTCTGTTACTTATAGCCCATGCCAGAGATGTTCTATCTTTGAAGCCTAGAAACTCTCTGTGTAGTTGACAGATTTACTGTATTACACTGCTCAGACCTAGCTGAAGGTACCTTCTCATATATTCTAAAAATGAAATCTGGTTGGATGGATGGTAGTGATGTATATGGTGTTATTCTGACACCTTTAATTATGTGGCATTATAGTTACAAGATGCAACCAAGATCACAATGTATGATAATATGTGGGCCCCATAAAAGGACTGGAGAGTTGCCTTGGTGACCAGAGGTTCCAATTCTGAGTAAGGTTATCCTTCTTAGGGTAGTTCCTAGGTATAGAATCCTGTTTCTTCTAACATGAGCTCTCTTCTCCTGACTCTTTGCCTCGAAAGCCTTTTTAGGTACATATTTAACAAGTTAAAAATTAAATTTAAACAATAAAAATGCAAATATTAAAAATTCACTCCTTTAAGACTCAACGAAGGTTGGATAAAAAACCTTCTATGTTTGCTTGGCCATGGACAGAATACTATTTCCTCATTGTCCTTCTGCCAGATGTGGCATTTCCTGGTTATCTCGGTAGAATTCTTCTACTATTTCCCTTCCTTTATCCATGCCTGTTACTAGATTCCAGTGTTCTCATCTTCTGAACAATCTTGCTGTTTCATAAAATACCATAGTTTACATACCTCTTAGTAGTGACCGCTTACTTGTTTCCTGTAAGATTATATTTCACATCTTACAATTTTTCCTATCTTCTATTGTAAGTCATCCTCAATATTCTCGGATTTCCTTGGAGGTCATCACTGGTCTGCTTGTAACAACTCTCTTTAAGATTAGAACAGTAATATGTGGAATACAGTGTTTATATTGAATCAATCTAAAATGTTAAGCTTGAAGGCACAGTTTCCATGTGTTTTCAAGATCACCAATGGTTTTTATAATTTAGGACTCTTTTTTTTTGACTTCTAGCATACATGAATGTTCTTTGTATTTAATATTACTTTATAGCTGTTAGGAATACCAGAACCCGATACCTAGAAACTACCCTAAGTAGGGTAACCCCACTCAGAATCGGAATCTCTGGTCTCCAACACCCCCCTCCAGCTCCCTTACAGGGCCTGCACGTCATCATATATAACAATCTCAGTTGCGTCCTGTGACTATATTACCACAGAATTGAAGGTGTTAGAATAACACCATATACGTCGTCGCAATCCGTCCGACATGATCCTATTCGCAGGGTATGTGAGAGGGGATCTTCGTCTAGGTCTGAGAAGTGGAACGGAGTGATTCCGTTCACTACTCAGAGAGTGACCTGGCTCCAAAGACATGATACCTTTGTCACAGGCCGTAGGTAATGGGACGATTTCGCACAAAGAGATGGTATCAAATGGTAAAGGATCTCTACTAGAGACCCATACATTTACCTACACCAGAAGAGTCTAGAACTCCAAAAGACACTACCAAAGAAGCCAACGAACTTCACGGAGTGTTGCAACTGGGTTTTGGAACACATCGTAGCTATGGGGTAATTCTCAATACTACAATGGTTACTGAAACCTACTACCCAGAGAGCAACCAAGGGTTGCCGACCGAGGGATTAATTACCAGTCTAGTGGAGTAGCTTCCTGTGAGTTGATAGGAAGTCATCCAAAGAAAGTCTATTGGTTGGGTATGGAGTTACAAAGGATTGGAATCAAATGACCTATGATGGTTATAATGACGACCACCTTTGCAGATATAGCCGTGGATAAGACTGATCATTTTATCAATGGCGAAGACAATTGGAGCCAACTCAGTTCGACTTAAGAACTAGGCCATAAGTCTAAAGACTCTGCTAATCAGGATATTACTATTGGGGACAGTACGTTTCCTAAGAAGAAATATCGTAATTACCAAAGAGGGTGTAATGGTTTTCAGGGTCCACAGGTATTCGCATCTTGGAAGAAAACTCGACTTGGTGAATTACGATTAAAGAAGTACATAGTTGTATGATAAATAGATGTAGTCCGTGAACACTCAGACACGGAATATTCATATCGAAGTACCTCCTAAGCTTTAGACATCCTTCAAGCAACGGAGAAGAGACCTTAATAATATAATATTGTTTTTTAGGATTCTACCCTACTTTACCTACTTTACTTTGCTCTTAGTAGTCATAAATAAAACGAGTCAAGTCCGAGCCTTCCTAGACAATCTCCTTCTATAAAAACGAATCTCGATTGGAGTAGACAATCTTGAAGTCTATCAAGTTGTCTCTGCCTAACAATAGCCAACTTGGAAGTCTACTTGTTTTTTCGCCTTTCGAGCATAATATTGGGCTATATATTATCATGTCTGTTCGAGTGATTGCCTTACCTGTTTATGGATCATTTTTATCCAGTTTACATAAAGTGTTGCTCCTAGATTTTTATGCCTGAAATTTTTCCTCTATTCACTCTCTAGATAAAACATGTAGTTTGGGTAGAATGAGGTCATTCTAAGAGCATTGGTTACTGAGTTGTTGTAGGCATGTTTGCTTAGGAGTAACAGTTACTACCAGTTTTCTTAATCATTGTTGATAAATCTTTACCAGTAACATTCCTGTACTTGGTTGGATTGCTCTGTGTATCCATTTGTCTGTGAGTAGTATGCTGCATACATCCTCCTTTTTATGTCTAATATTTTGTACAGTGACTTATAGAATTCTCCTGCAAACTTTGAGTCCCTGTCTGAGACAATTTCTGATAGTAAGCTATGTAGCTTGTATGTTTCCTTTATAAGGGCTGTAGCCACATTGTTTGCAGTGGCTTTTCCTTCTAATCTGACAAAGTGGGCTATTTTTGTAAACTGGTCTACTACTACCATAATCTGAGTACATCCTTTACTCTATTGTAACTGTGTAATACAGTCCAGTGATATTATTACATACACTGTATAAGGTATTGACAGTGGTTGTAGTAGACCATATATGCATGGCCTAGTGATTTATTATAATGACAATTATTACATGACCATACATAATAGTTTACCTGATCTGCCAGGCCTTTCCAATAGATATTCCTCATGATGATCTCATGGGTTTTTTCTTGTCTGAATTGTCTAGCAATTTTAGCATTATGATATCCTTCAACTATTATTGTATAAAGATTCTGGTTTCTTGTTATGAATAATCTTTGCTTGTAATAAATCAATTTGATGGACAAGGTCCAATCCTGTGAGAAGGGCTTACCATTGCCTTGTAACTTTTCCAACTTCTTTCTTCTCTTAAATAATTCTTTGTCTTCTTGAATGGCTTCTAGGATTTGCTACAGAATTTCAGGCATGAACTTCTTCAATTCCTTATGAGCTAGTATAGCTCTGGTCATAGGATTCACTCAGGTATTTTGGCGACATTATACAAGTTTGTATCATGATCTATTGTTGTAGGTAATAGGCTAACTACCTGTTCCAATTCTCAAATAGTTATAGCTCTGGTTGTAATATCTGTGCTGCTGAATTCCACTGTGCCTCTTTCAGTGTTCACTTGATCATCTATTTCTGTCATATCTGGGGTATTAATCCACTCTATCACTAGTTGTGTGATTTGATCACAGGCTTTAATGTGACTGTCTGCATCCTGATAGTTGAATAGTCACACTATGAGTTCGCCAGTATAATCTGCATCAAATTAATGCTGGCACCTGTGGAGATTCCACTTTTTACTGCTAACCAACTCCTAGGAGCAATAGTTCCATATATTCTAACCTGTAGCCTGATTGCAATACTAGTTCCAACAATTAATTATACTTGTAGTGGAACTATATCCTCCTGCATAGCCTAAAGATCATGGTTCGCGTTGGACAGAGATGCACCCAGAACGTCCGGGTAGCCCACCAAGTAT
>NW_003298892.1:99332-101327 GCF_000151645.1 Tuber melanosporum
TTCCCCATGTGGATACGACAACGCATTTCGCCCGGGTGCCGTCTACAGTTCTCGTTACCGAACTGAATTGGAAATACACTGGCTTGAAGATTGCCTGTTCGTGATATGCAGCTCTCTCCTTAGGACGGTACCTCTGCCATTCACTAAGTGCATTGGGTTTACCTCTTCTTAAGTCTGGGTGATAAATAATCTTGGAGTTGTAGTCTATTAATATCTGTGCCCACCAAATTTGGTACTTGCTTAATATTTTTGAGGTGAGGAAATATTGGAGTTTTTGGTTATCAATGTATACAGTTATCAGTTTTTCAGTTCTAACAAGATATTGGCAACATTCCTTGAATGCCTCAAATATCATTAGAGCTTCTTATCATAGATCTCATAACTTTACTCAGTGGAATTCAGTTTGAGGAAATGAAAAGCTACAGGATATAGACTTGTTTTTAAAATCTAAGATAGAATACAACTTAATGCGAAGTTAATGGTATCAGTTTCTACCAATGTTTCTCTTTCTGTGAAGAAATGGGGTATAATTAAGGTAGAAGTAAATCTTTTCCTTAGCTCCTGAAAGGGGGTTTCCTGATCTGGGCCCCATCAGAAATTTTTGAGATCTGCCTTTAATATTTCAATAATTGAGGCACAAATGTTTTAGAAGTTTTCTATAAAACATTGATAGAAGTTTGCAAACCCTTAAAGTATCTAGACTTCTTCAAGTAACAGGTGAATTCAAGTTTAACAATGAGTCCATCTTACAGATAGTTATAAATACTCTATCAACAGCCATTGTATAGCCTAACAGTTCCACCTAGTATACAAGAAAAAAGAAATTTCTTTATTGAAATTGGGAGATAGAAATCTGCTAACTTCTGTAGTACTTTTGTTACTAGTTTGATATGTTCTTTCAGATTTTTTGAATAGATAAGAATATTATCTAAATAGCAGACAACTCCTTGGTTGAGAAATTCCTAGAGAACATCATTGAACATGTCCTAAAACATTACTGGAGTATTGGCTAATCCAAATAGCATGACTTTATATTGGTAATCACTATATCTTGATTGAAAAGCCATTTTCTACTCATCTGATTTCTTGATTTAAATGATATTGTAGCTATCTTTTACAAAAGATGCTTGCTCCTGCTACATGATCATGTAACTCCAACATTAAGGGTATTGGATACTTGATCAAGATGGTTATCTTGTTAACATTTCAGTAATCTACAATCAGTTATATTCTACTATCTGCTTGAAGTGTAAAGAGGATTATAGCACCAAATGACGATTAGTTTCACATGATCTTTCCCTGTCATAATTTATTATCAAGCTATTCCAATCGCAATTTAAGTTGTTTGTCTAACAGAGGATAACAGGATTTCTAAGAGGAGGGTTTTGCTCAGATAACCAATTCTATTTCATGATCAAAAGTTCTCCTTACTGCTAATTTTGCCACTGTTTGAGGAACTAATATCTTCTTGAATGTCCAGCATTACTTTGGGAGAGAATTGGAATTGTTCTGGTTGTAATCTTCTATAGTTCCGATCTGTCCAATCTGTATAGCGTTTTTATCGCAAGCTACTGTCTCATCATATTCGAATTGATCAGGATGTTACTTGGGCTTCTTCTGGGAAGATGGACCCTGAGGTTGTGACTGTACTGAGATGAATTCTTCTGCAAACAAATATAATAAAATTTCAAGATCTCAAATGTAGAGTTTGAAGAAACAAAACTGTAAAACCTAATATTATTAAGTCACAGCTTTACACAATGAAGTTCTTATCACAAGAGGTAGTTGATTATTACAGTAGAGAAGAACTTGCTTATACTTAGGTAGATTTCATACACCACCAGTTGCTAACCATTATTACTCTGTACTTGTGAGTACCGAACTCCCTTGGACTGTCTAGCTTACCTCTACGAGCCAGACCAAAGATTGTTTGTCACAAACTAGAATACTCCATGCTTCGGTAGGCGGCAGCATAACGGGAGAAGGTAAGCAATT